>NW_024706092.1:0-15269 GCF_018977255.1 Callorhinchus milii | reverse complement strand
AGCAGACATCGCGGATATCGCGATTTCACCTGAAAACGGGCGCTTGTGTTTCGTCCGAAACGTGATTTACTTTGTTTTATTTCTACCTACGTGACTTTACCGAAAGAACCAACGAGTATTAATTCCTGCAGTCACAAAGCTTAAAATCAATATTAGAATATCATTAGAAGTTTATAATCGCAATGTGATCGTAATAGAATCTGCACATATGTATGCATATTACATACATACTATGGTCGTATGTATGTAATATGTATGTCCGTTGGACATGCGAACCGGGGGTCGGATATGCGAACTGGGGGATTAGGATCGGATTAAAAATATTACAATAACACTATGGTCGTATTAGAATTACACTGAGCTAGAATGTATGTTATATGTAGATGCATATCGCGAGTCGTAAATGCAAAATGGGAGGTGCGCGGTTTTGATCGCATTAAATTTATGATAATAACAACGTGGTCCTATTAGAATCACGCTATCGACTGCTGCTGATGTTCGGGTGGCGGCTCCGATTCGGGCTCAGCTCTTCATTTACTCGCCTGGTTGGTGCCGCGGGACGCAGCGTCTCATCCGACAGGCGTTGAGCAGCTGGGTGATGGCATCCGTGAGTTTGTCAACTTTCTCTTCAAGTTGACGCCGTCTCCCTCGTGGTCTCCTCCCTCTGCGCGTGCTGTGGGTTGCTCATGGCCGAGGTGGAACTGCATGTTGAATCGGGTGTAGACGTTATTTTAGCAACATTTAAGTACAGATTGTGTTTAGAATGCGTCTCGACAAGGAAGGTGACTTGTTGGATCAAGTTTTTCATCAAAGGCGTTATCCCATCACGGGACACCACATGCTGCGTATATAACAGTAACAGAAGCAACTACAGCAGCTACGAAACCGTTCGATGGCAAAGCAGCGACTTCTGCTTCTGCTCCAACTGCCGCCCGGCTGTTTGCACGCCGACCTGCTCTCGTGGGACCCCACACGTTCATGGAAATAATTGAGATGATCCATGAGCTGAGATTTGAGCGACTAAAGTTTACTTTGTTATTGGCCATCGGTGTTTAGCGAATACCACCGAAGAATTAGCTCACATATTTACGACGTAATTTGGTATAATTTGGTTGATTAAGAACAAGACACCTGCCATGTCTACGAATTCTTATCATATACATGTACTTAACTATATTGCTAAAATAACGTCAACACTCGAAAAAACGTGCAGGTCTTAGCCCACTCATATCGTTGCTTCGCAGAGCTCGAGATTGAGTGTCCTGCTGTGGTCCGAATTGTTTACTGTGATAACATTTGGCTGTTCAAAGCAGTCTGCAACCGTGAATTGTGCAGCTTGGAATAATTGAGGACTCTCATTTATTTTGTTGGTTTCGAAAACTGAGCCAATAAGTAGGAGGCAAATCACGAGAGCGAGACGCAGAATGTCTTAATTAATCAGAACGAAAGAAAAAGTTCTAAGGCTGTCATATACCGCCACATTTACGAGTTGGCTCTTTGGGGCTCTATGATGTGTATAGTTGAAGGTGCTAGGTGTTGTCTTCTTCTAACAGCTACTAACGTTGTGTGTTGTCTGTTTTTAGGATGTGTACATTGTTGTGTTCTTAATTCTCAGCTCAGACATGATCATACAATCATTTCCAAAGACGTGTGCGGTCCCGCGAGAGCAGGGCCGGCTACAAATAGCCGGCAGCAGAAGCAGCAGAATCAGAAGTAGCAGCGTCGCCCTCGAAATGTGTTGTTCCTGCTGTTGCCGCTGCTGTTGCTGTTGCTGCTGTAGTCGCTTCTGTTGCTGTTATATACGCAGGGAGGTGGTGGTCCGTGATGGATGACGCCTTTGATTAAAGACTTTGATCAAACGCACCCGATTGACGCCCTTGATCGTCGCATTTGATCAACTCAGACATTGTAAACACATGTTAAACTCAAACATATAATATTATAAATCATGCTGTCATGCCCTTTGGATGTAGTAATATATGCATGTTACATGCATATATACTTACTACATAGAGACATGTTACATACAGACATGATACATGCACATATACTTACTACATACAGACGTTACATACAGACATGTTACATGCACATATACTTACTACAAACAGACATGTTACATGCACATATACTTACTACATACAGAGATGTTACATGCATGCATGTTACATACTTACGACCGTAGTCTGATTGGAAGAGGACCACGGAGTGATTCGAATAATTGGAATGCGATTCGAATATCACACTTCAAGGTAGGTTTTCTAATCTATAACACTAGTTAATATGTTATTGTATAGCGTTATGATGTATAGCTCATAGGTTATATTTCTAGAGTTCACAAATTTAGAGTTTACTATAACACTAGTTTCAGTCATTTGTAGATTCTTCAATGTATATGTGAATGTTTTAAGTTACCATTGTTGAAGTTCATAATGTTAAAGTTCACAGTGTGAGATTTACAATGTGAGAGTTTACAATGTGAGAGTATATCAAGACGTCGATCGATGGTGTTGGTCTGGTAGGTTCGATCATAGAATTTGCTCAAAGCGCTATCCCATCACGGGACATCAACATGCTGCGTATTTAACAGTAACAGAAGCAACTACAGCAGCTACGAAACCGTTCGATGGCAGAGCACGACATTTGCACTGTCATCACATCTTCAGAGTCATCAGAGAACACACACGGGCGAGAAGCTATTCCTGTGTTCTGTGGTGGGAAGACATTTGCCACTCTCAACTCTTCAAACCATGAGAGAACACACACGGGCGAGAAGCCATTCCTGTGCTCTGTGTGTGGAAGTCATTTGCACACTCATCAACTATTAACAGGCATCAAAAGGTCCACAAACTCTTTTATTAGCCTTTAACGCGGTTTCAGACCCCAGGCGTCCCGATTTAGCAACGACGACGAGACAGCAACCAGCCAACACAGCCCGAACATCGTTCCTCCCCTCTCTCATTCTCGGCGTGAACCTCCGCCCACACTTGGTCTCGCCTTCCCTTCTCGAACTCTCTCTATCTTGTTGTCACCACTTGTCCCTTAGTTGACGCACTGTCTTTACATCACCCACCTCTATGACCTCTACCTGACCCGCCATGGGCGGAGCAACTTGGGGGATTTCCCGGTGGCACCTGTGAGCAATACAACCATGCCCTGTCCCACACTGCCCATGGAAGCACGTGTTCCCGCCGCCCGTGTTCTTTTCATTAGCGGCTTGCGCTCTGGTGGGGAAAGGTCCTCGTTATGAATCGTTTCGCAACGTTCAGGTCCAGAATAGCGAAGTATACCGGGAATCACCTGAGTTAAAAATGTAAATGATAACACTATAAACAATAACACTAAACATTAAACGACAAAAAAAATATCAACTGGTTTTATAATTATAGCACCATAAACGGAGGTACGGTATTTTAATTTCATTAGAAGTATTATAATGGAACTCTACACATGTTGTTAATTGTCCGTTCAATCGAACCGACGGTCGGATATGTGAACTGTGGGGGTCGAGGGTAAGAATGGCATTCAAATTTTAGAATGACAATTTGGTCGTTTTAGCAAATTACTGTACTTGAATGTATTTATATGCAAATGCAAATTGTTAGTCGTAAATGCGAGGGAGGGGTTAAGAGGTGCACGTTTAATCCAGTGTTAACATTTATTTTAGCATCATATTTAAGGACACTGTTGTTGATAAGAATTCGTCTGGACATGGCACGTGCCTTGTTCTACTCGATCAACCAAAATTAGTACAATTCGGTCATACAGGAGTGTGATTTCATTCATGAGTAGCATTCACACAGCCCCGATGACACTAACCTACCTAAAGTTATGGTCAAACAAAGTTAATCTTGAGTGACTTAATTCTCAGCTCAGACATGATCATCGCAATCTTTTCCAAAGACGTGTGGGGTCCTGCGAGAGCAGGTCCGACTACAAACAGCTGGGCAGCAGAATCGGAAGTAGCTGCGTCGCCCTCGAAATGTGATGTTGCTGCTGTTGTTGCTGCTGTAGTTGCTTCTGTTGCTGTAATACGCAGGGAGGTGGTGTTCCGTGATGGGATGACGCCTTTGATTAAAGCCTCTGATCAAACTCACCCGATTGACGCCCTTGATCGTCGCATTTGATCAACTCTGATATTTTATACTCTCACATGTTAAGCTCTACCATAGTGAAACATAATATTATAACCTATGAACTACAACCTATCCGTTGTAACGCTGTAAAAGAATATTACCCATTGGGTTTCACTCCCTCGTCGAGAAGGCCGTTCTCTTCCTTTTCTAAAGTTACATGCTAATTTCTCTGCATTCACTTTAAATCGAGGACAATTTTTTCCATTAATTCAAAATAAGCGCACAATTACACACTGAGATGCACTTACATATTCATGCATGAAGCACAATGGGCACATTACTCTTCGGTATGTTAATAGACATGCGGATTGTGCCTTCCAAAATTAACAATCGAATGCAAATATCCTGAAAGACAAAGGATTGGATCCTAGGGGGGAGTTATAAGGCGGCTCAGAAGCAGAGCTCAATGCCATTTCGAGAGGAAACTTGATGAGGTTGGACGCTCGACTCGTCGCTCTGCTGATCGCCCTTCAACCGCGAGACAACGCAGCCTGGCGAGCACAATTGCTGTGTCGACATTTAGGCGACTTTGTGTCGGGAGAGTTCGTGGCGACATCTTCAGACGGGTTACAGACATCGATATACCGTGAATCTCCAAGTAAGTGTCTATTTTCGCGGATAAACTCCTAAACGTTTTCGTCGTCAAATTTACGGGATTTTTTGCGTCTCGGTTAGACGCGAGTGTCGTTCTTGTTTTAGCAGTTAACAAAATACAAAACTCGACGCTAAACATCCTTGCGGCCGATAGCGTACTTTTGACTCGATAACACCGCTACTGTTACTACGCTCACATGGAGCAGAGACGCTCTCCACAGCCCCACGCACACGGGGCAAGGAACAATTCAATTGCTCTGTGTGTGGGAAGGCATTTTCATGGTCATCAAGTCTTAAGAGACACCAGAGAACACACACGGGTGAGAAGCCATTCCTGTGCTCTGTGTGTGGGAAACATTTGCACACTCATCACATCTTCAGAGTCATCAGAGAACACACACGGCGAGAAGCCATTCCTGTGCCCTGTGTGTGGGAAGACATTTGCACAGGCATCAAATCTTCAAACTCACCAGAGAACACACACGGGCGAGAAGCCATTCCTGTGCCCTGTGTGTGGGAAGACATTTGCAAACTCATCACATCTTCAGAGTCATCAGAGAACACACACGGGCGAGAAGCCATTCCTGTGCCCTGTGTGTGGGAAGACATTTGCACACTCATCACATCTTCAGAGTCACCAGAGAACACACACCGGCGAGAAGCCATTCCTGTGCCCTGTGTGGGGAAGACATTTGCACACTCATCACATCTTCAGCGTCACCAGAGAACACACACGGGCGAGAAGCCATTCTGTGCCCTGTGTGTGGGAGGCATTTGCACGGTCATCAAACATGAACAGGCATCAGAAGGTCCACAATGATAGGAAACTGAAATCAAAAGCTGAAATTCAAGGTGCTGCAATGAGTCCTGAAGAAGTTTCCACCTTCGATCCCATGCAGTTGGATCCCGAGAGATGGCTGGATGTAATGGAGTGGCTCGAGAGTCAACCAGAGAGCTCGGGGTGACTGAAAAAATATTACGTTATGTGGTTATACCTATTAAGCCGTTTCGAGTACTTTTGTGTGTAATTTTGACCATTTTAGTTTACAGTTTTGTGAGAGTTTAATTACGTGCACAGTGGTGGTTGTAATGTTATCGGATTACTTGCCGAAGTGGTGTGAAGAGCACTGGCTGTGAGAGGTTCAATTGTAGTCGTTAGTGTCCCTGTTGAGCTAAAGTTGAAATGCCTCTGTAGGTACATCTTTACTCAACATTTTAAACGTTTTTTTTTCAAGTATATAGCTTTTTTTGATTGGTATTAATCGACTTTAGATAGCCGATTCAGGATGTACATTCACGCGTTCGTTGGATATATGGCCTTGACTTCAACATAGACGCACAGTGAACAAATGTGGTGAAATCATGGAAATGATAATTTAACCCTTTGTATTCCTGGAACGGAAATGGTTTGCATTGTACTGGAAATGTGTGAACATAGGACATAATAAATATTCCCTTCGAGTTTTGACGTAAAAATGATTGCAGATGAATAAAACGTATTTTTAACAAATGTTTGTCCGGTTTTATTTTATAATGTTCCTAGCAAAAACATGTTAAGCGAGTTTCAGGTGGAGGATCTCCGTCACACAAGTGTGCCCTTAACCGGCAGCATCTTGGCTGTCTACCCGATTAACACGTGTTCCTTGAGGGGAAAGGTCCCCGTTGTTAATCTTTCATCAACGTACCAGTCCCTAATTCCGAGTATGTCGGGGATAAACTCTACTTTATAACATGTAAACTGTAATACTATAAACGATAACACTAAACATTGAACGATTATAAACTAGTGTTTTAATTTATAACCATATAAACGGAGGTAAGGTATTATAATATCATTAAAAGCATTAGAATCACAGTGTGGTCGTATAAGAATCACGCACAAACCGATTCTTAACTCATGAGATTATGAATCTTTACGATTTTATAACAATCACAAATTGTGACAAAGCGAAATGCCAACAAGCAAACACCACGCTCACATGACGAATTCTTAAACATTCAAGTGACAGAACTCAACATAAAACGCCGCAATTAAAAGAACAACATCAATAGACATATCCTAAAAACATACAAAACACACGCACGTTAGTATCGGTTAGAAGAAAACAACACCTAGCACCATCCAACTCGTAAATGGAGCGATATATGACAGCCTTCGCTGCTGTCGACGGGGCCAAGCAGCGAGTGTTTAACGCCATTGTTTCAGAATCCGTGTCATCACCCGGTCACAGCGCCTTACCCAAACTGCATCTCCCCAAAAAGGCAGCCTTCACTATGCTGTGTATTTTAGCAGTTTATTTACGGACGCACTTGAAGATAACAATTCGTCTAAAAAGGCAGGCGACTTGTTCTACCAACACGATTTCAAATTTCTACCGAAAGAAGCATGAGTTCATTCATGAGTAGTCTTTCGGTAAAGTCACGTAGAAGGGAAGTAATGAAATAATAAAAATAAAACATAATAAAATAATTATCACGACGTTTCGGCTACAACGCAAGCAGCCGTCTTCAGGTGAAGAATGAAACACTGCCAAGCTTGGAGCGTATATATAAGCTGGGTTGGAGGTGGAAGAAGAGCGCCTTGGCAGGAGACCCGCAGCGGAGCAAATGATGCATTCCCTGTGGACAACACAAGATACACAGTCAATGCCAGTGAGTGGACTGCGGTCTGAAAGTCACCGTAAACGTGAACAACAATCAGTTAAGATCCGAAATGGTTTATTACGTCCTTCCAACGATTGCTGAGCCAGAATCCATCTTCTCGGTTGAAATTGTCTCTGTGTTTGTATATGTGGATCGCCTCATGAACGAATCTCTCATGATAGCCAGATGGCCTGCAGAGAACCTCTGTCTTGGAGAAGTCAATGTCATGTGAGCCTACTGAATTGTAACAGTGATCTGCCACGACTGAGGTGTTTGTCCTACCGTGTTTCAGGTCTGCTTTATGTTCACGGATGCGGTCCGAGACATGTCGTTTGGTTTCTCCAATGTATCTGCTACCACAGAGGCAACTTAGTTTGTAGACGCCAGGGTACTGTATGTCTGGAACCACGTCTTTTACAGACGGGACCAGATCACGGATTTTATGTACTGTGTTGAATCGGACCTGTATCTAAGAATCACACTATGCTCGTGAGTATGTAACATGTTTGTATCTAATATGTATGTATGTAATATGGTATGTATGTAATATGGACGTGCGAACCAAGGGTGGAATATGTGAAACGGAAGGTGCAGGATCAGGATGGGATTAAAATTATTTGAATAACACTTTGGTGGTATTAGGATCAAGCTGTCCACTATTAGATTAATTTTCCATCTCAATGGCATCAAATATCAATATTTAGTATGAATATGTAAAATAATCGCACAAACCCAATATTAGCCCGTGAAATAATGAATCGTTACAATTGTAATGACTCCGGACTCAGACTGCAGAGGGTTCTTTGATTTAGCCTTTAACGCTGCTTAGGACCCAGGCGTCACGATATAGCAACGACGACGAGACAGCAACCAGCCAACACAGCCCCAAAGCTCGTTCCTCCCCCTCTCTCATTCTCGGCGTGAACCTCCGCCCACACTTGGTCTCGCCTTCCCTTCTCGAACTCTCTCTATCTTGTTGTCACCACTTGTCCCTTAGTTGACGCACTGTCTTTACATCACCCACCTCTATGACCTCTACCTGTCCCCGCCATGGGCGGAGCAACTTGGATTTTCCCGGTGGCATCTGTAGGCAATACAACCATGCCCTGTCCCCGACCAACCATGGAAGCACGTGTTCCCGCCGGCCCGAGTTCTTTTCATTAGCGGCTTGCGCTCTGGTGGGGAAAGGTCCTCGTTATGAATCGTTTCGCGACGTTCAGGTCCAGAATACCGAAGTATACCGGGAATCACCTGTACTTAAAAACACGTAAACTGATAACACTATAAACAATAACACTCAACATTAAACGACAATAAAAATATCAACTGTTTTTATAATTTATAGCACCATAAACGGAGGTACGGTATTTAAATTTCATTAGAAGTATTACAATCGCACTCTACACATATGTATGTAAATTATCTGTTAAATCGAACCGGGGTCGGATATGTGAACTGTGGGGGTACAGGGCAAGAATCGCATTCACATTTTAGAATAACAATATTGTCGTATTAGCATTTCACTGTGCTTGAATGTATGTTACGTGCAAATGCAAATCGTCAGTCGTAAATGCGAGGGAGGGGTTAAGAGGTACACGTTTAATCCAGTGTTAACATTTATTTTAGCATCATATTTAACGACATTGTTGTTGATAATAATTCGTCTGGACATGTCATGTGACTTGTTCTACTCGATCAACCAAAATTATTACAATGTCGGTCATACAGGAGTGTGATTTCATTCATGAGTAGTATTCACAGAGCCCTTATGACACTAACCTACCTAAAGTTATGGTTAAACAAAGTAATCTTGAGTGACTTAATTATCAGCTCAGACATGATCATCGCAATCATTTCCAAAGACGTGTGGGGTCCTGCGAGAGCAGGTCCCGACTACAAAAAGCTGGGCAGCAGAATCGGAAGTAGCTGCGTCGCCCTCGAAATGTGATGTTGCTGCTGTTGTTGTCGCTGCTGTTGTTGCTGCTGTAGTTGCTTCTGTTGCTGTAATAAACGCAGGGAGGTGGTGTTCCGTGATGGGATGACGCTTTGATTAAAGCCTCTGATCAAACTCACCCGATTGACGCCCTTGATCGTCGCATTTGATCAACTCTGATATTGTATACTCTCACATGTTAAGCTCTATCATAGTGAAACATAATATTATAACCTATGAACTACAACCTATCCATTGTAACGCTGTAAAAGAATATTACCTATTGGGTTTCACTCCCTCGTCGAGAAGGCCGCTCTCTTCCTTTTCTAAAGTTACATGCTAATTTCTCTGCATTCACTTTAAATCGAGGACAAAGTTTTTCCATTTATTCAAAATAAGCGCACAATTACACACTGAGATGCACTTACATATTCATGCATGAAGCACAATGGGCACATTACCCTTCGGTTTGTTAATAGACATGCGGATTGTACCTTCCAAAATTAACAATCGAATGCAAATATCCTGAAAGACAAAGGATTGGATCCTAGGGGGGGAGTTATAAGGCGGCTCAGAAGCAGAGCTCAATGCCATTTCGAGATTTAACTTGATGAGGTTGGACGCTCGACTCGTCGCTCTGCTGATCGCCCTTCAACCGCGAGACAACGCAGCCTGGCGAGCACAATTGCTGAGTCGACAGTTAGGCGACTTTGCGTCGGGAGAGTTCGTGGCGACATCTTCAGACGGGTTCCAGACATCGATATACCGTGAATCTCCAAGTAAGTGTCTATTTTCGGTCGTTGAATTAGCGGGATTTTTTTGCGTCTCGGTTAGACGCGAGCGTCGTTCTTGTTTTAGCAGTTAACAATATCCAAAACTCAACGCTAAACATCCTTGCGACCGATAGCGTACTTTTGACTCGATAACACCGCTGCTGTTACTACGCTCACATGGAGCAGAGACGCTCTCCACAGCCCCACGCACACGGAGGCAAGAAGCCATTCAATTGCTGTGTGTGGGAAGTCCTTTTCACGGCCATCAGATCTTCAGAGACACCAGAGAACACACACGGGCGAGAAGACATTCCTGTGCTCTGTGTGTGGGAAGGCATTTGCAAAGTCATCACATCTTCATAGTCACCAGAAAACACACACGGGCTAGAAGCCATTCCTGTGCCTTGTGTGTGGGAAGACATTTGCACACTCATCACAACTCCAGAGTCACCAGAGAACACACACGGGCGAGAAGCCATTCATGTGCCCTGTGTGTGGGAAGGCATTTTCACAGTCGACAAATCTTAACACGCATCAGAAGGTCCACAATGATTGGAAACTGAAATCAAAAGCTGAAGTTCAAGGTGCTGCAATGAGTCCTGAAGAATTTTCCACCTTCGATCCCATGCAGTTGGATCCCGAGAGATGACTGGATGTAATGGAGTGGCTCGAGATCAAACCGAGAGTCAGGGATGACTGAACAAATATTACGTCAGGTAATATTTGTTAGTTTTACAGTTTTTGTGAGAGTTTAATGACGTGCACAGTGGTGGTTTGTAATGTTATCGGATTACTTGCCGAAGTGGCGTGATGAGCACTGGTTGTGATATGATTCAATTCCGGACAATATTGTAGTGGTTAAGTCTTCCTGTTGAGCTAAAGTTGGAATGCATCTTTAGTTAGATCTTTTCTCAACATTTTAAACGGGTTTTTTCAAGCATATAGCTTTTATTGGTTGGTATTAATCGACTTTAGATAACCGATTTAAGGATGTACATTGATGACGCATTCGTTGGATATATGGCCTTGACTTCAACATAGACGCACAGTGAACAAATGTGGTGAACTAATAAGGAAATAATGGGGAATGATACTTTAACGCGTTGGTATTCCTGGAACGGAAATGGTTTACATTGTACTGTAACTGTTTGAACATAGGACATAATACATTCGGTTCGAGTTTTGACTTAAAATGATTGCAGATGAATAAAAAAGTTTTTTTAACAAATGTGTGTCCGTTTATGTATTCATATCAACAACGTGTTTTAAGCGAGTTTCAGGTGGAGGATCTTCGTCACACAAATCTGCCCTTAACCGGCAGCATCTTGGCTGTCTCCCCATTAACATGTGTTCCTGGAGGGGAAAGGGCCCCATTATTAATCTATTCACAACGTTACGGTCCCTAATCATCAAGTACACAGGGAATCCTGTACGCTATGACACGTGAACTGTAACACTATAAACGATAACACGAAACATTAAAATACTATAAACTAGTTTAATCATTTATAACACCAAAAACAGAGGTACGGTATTATAATCTCATTTCAAGAATTAGAATTACAATGTGATTGTATTAGAATCACACTCTGCGCATATGTATGTATAGCGTACATGCAAGCGAACTGTGCTCGTATGTACGAATGTAATATGCATCTATGGCCTTTGGACATGCGAACCGGTGGTCGGATATGCGAATTGGGGGGTGCAGGATTATGATCGGATTAAAATGATTAGAATATCACTTTGGTAGTATTATAATTACACTGAGCTAGAATGTATGTTAAATGTAGATGCACATCGGGAGTCGTAAATGCGGCCGGGTGGTGCCAGATTTAGAATCGCATCAAATTATTAAAATCGCACCATGGTCGTATTAGAATCAAGCTGCCCACTGCTGGTAGAATGTTCCATCGCAATGGCACCGAATAGCAATATACAGCATTGATATTGGGCGTGGAGCCTACAAGCGCAACCTTGCGCATTTTGACCTGGTTCTCGACGCCGGGCCCACGCCCATGGTAGAATCTTGTGCATGTTGGGGCGTCAAGGGTTCGCACCACAGCCTTGAAGGATTAGGCAGGTCCCTGGCTTCTTTTGAAGAATTGACCAGGCTCCAGGCACCGGTTCCTCGCACGTGGCGGATCCTTGAGGCACCCCGGGCCTCAGGGGGTCAGAAACTGTCGGCGCCACAACACATTTCATTTGGCGTACGGTTTCCATTGCCGAGTGCCCCACCACGTCGGACACACCAGACTGGGCTGTACAGGACATGGGGATGAGCTGTCTGGGTGGGGACGGACATAAGTCTTGAGGCGGGATGGGTGGACGAACCAACGGCGACGTCCTAAATACATTCGTTACACACTGCAGCCATTTCACCTCTATGACTTCTACCGTACCTTGCAATTGACTGAGCAACTTGGGGATATACCCTGTGGCACCTGTGGGCAAACAAGCATGCCCTGTCCCCGACCGCCCATGGAAGCACGTGTTTCCACCGCCCCGTGTTCTTTTCATTAGCGGCTTGCAGAAAGTAGAGCCCGTGTCGTAATCGGAGTCAGGTGGAACGGGGAGCCAGGGGCAAGGGAGCGGGATAGGAAAGAGCGCAGCGCCAGGGCTGGAGGTGGCTGCGCTCCTCGGCCGGCCGTGTTGGCTGAGCCCACGGCCGGCGCAGAGGAGGCAGCACGGGGCAGCCGACTGTGTCGGGGGCACCAGTTGGACCGAGCCCGGGACCCCTCACCCCTGGGAAGTTGGTGCACCTGGTGTATGTCAATAACTTTAATAAACCCTCGGCGAACGAACTTAAACCTCAAATTCGTCTCCGAGTGCGTCCTGGGAACTTCTCTACATATGTGTAATAGTGGACGGGCATGTGAACTTTGCCCGTATGTATGTAATGTGTATGCATGCCATTTGGACTTGCGACGCGGGGGGGGTCGGATATGCGAACTGGGGCGTGCAGGATTAGGAATCGGATGAAAATTATTAGAATAACACTATGGTAGTATTATAATTACACTGAGCTAGAGTGTATGTTATATGTAGATGCGCATTGGGAATCGTAAATGCAAACTGGGAGGTGCTCGGTTTAGAATAGCATCAATATTAGTATAATAACAACGTGGTCCTCTTCTTCTTGGTTCACGGGACATCAACAAGCTGCGTATATAACAGTAACAGAAGCAACTACGGCAGCTACGAAACCGTTCGATGGCAAAGCAGCGACTTCTGCTTCTGCTCCAACTGCCGCCCGGCTGTTTGCACGCCGACTCTGCTCTCGTGGGACCCTACACGTCTATGGAAATAATTGAGATGATCCTGAGCTGAGATATGAGCGACTTAAGTTGACTTTGTTTAAACATAACTTAGTGTAGGTTAGTGCCAACAGTGTTTAGCGAATACTACCGGATAATTAGCTCACATATTTATGACGTAATTTGGCATAATTTGTGTTGATTAAGGAGAACAAGACACCTTCCATGTCTACGAATTCTTATCACATACAGTGTACTTAACTATATAGCTAAAATAACGTCAACACTCGAATAAACCTGCAGGTCTTAGCCCCCTCATATAGTTGCGTCGCAGATGCTCGAGATTGAGTGTCCTGCTGTGGTCCGAATTGTTTACTGTGATAACATTTGGCTGTTCAAAGCAGTCTGCAACCGTGAATTGTGCAGCTTGGAAAAATTGAGGACATCACATGTATTTTGTTGGTTCTCGAAAACTGAGACCAATAAGTAGGAGGCAAATTACGAGCGAAAGCGATAGCACTGCCAGAATGTCTTCATTAATCGAGAACGAAAGTAAGATGTTCAAAGGCTGTCAAATACCGCCACATTTACGAGTTGGTTCTTTGGGGCTGTACAATGTGTAGAGTTGAAGGTGCTAGGTGTTGTCTTCTTCTAACAGCTACTAACATGCGTGTGGTGACCTTTTTTATTTATCCTTTGTTGTTCTTTTTTATGCTTTTTTGTTCTGTCACTTGAGTGTTGCAGTTTGAGAATTTGTCATGTGACAGTGGTGTTTTTCTAAGTATTTATATATAATATTCCGTATTTTGCTATTCGATGACATTGAGATGAGACCTTCATCTAGTAGTGGCAAATCGTGATTGTAATACGACCGTGTTGTAATTTAATAATTGTATCCGATCCTTGCACGTAGACCATATATACATATGAGCAGAGTGTGATTCTAATACGACCACACCGATTCTAATGCTTCTGAGATAATAATACCTTGCCTCCGTTTGTATGGTCCACGAGAACAGGGCACGGCCACAAACTCTCAGATTGAAGAAGAAGTCGCTGCTTTGCCATCGAATGGTTTCGTAGCTGCTGTAGTTGCTTTTGTTACTGTTATATCGGCAGCATGTTGGTGTCCCGTGACACCAACCTATCAGACCAACGCCATCGATCGACGTCTTGGATATACTCTCACATTGTAAATTCTCACACTGTGAACTTTAACATTATGAACTTCAACAATGGTAACTTAAAACATTCACATATACATTTGAAGAATCTACAAATTACTGTAAACTTGTATTATAGTAAACTCCGTGTGGGGTCCCACGAGGACAGGGCATGGCCAAAAACTCTCACATTATAAACTCACACTGTAAGCTCTAACATTATAAACTCTAACATTATAACTGTTATAGCTATACATTGTAACGCTATACCATAACACTGTAAACTACTTTTATAGTAAAATCTAATGTTGTGAACTCTAACAATATAACCTATGAGCTATACATTATAACGCTATACAATAACATTATTAACTAGGGCTATAGATTAGAACAACCTACCTTGAAGTGTGATATTCGAATCGCATTCGAATTATTCGAGTCACTCCGTGGTCCTCTTCGAATCACACTACGGTCGTAAGTATGTAACATGTATGTATGTAACATGTCTGTTTGTAGTCAGTATATGTGCATGTAACATGTATGCATGTAACATGTATGTATGTAACATGTTACATGCATGCATGTAACATGTATATATGTAATATGGACGTGCGAACCAAGGGTGTGATATGTGAAACGGAAGGTGCAGGATCAGGATGGGATTAAAATTATTTGAATAACACTTTGTGCTATTAGGATCAAGCTGTCCACTATTGGATGAATGTTCCATATAACTAGCAGTCGCCGCCCGCTTCGCGGGCGGTGTGTAT
>NW_024706091.1:0-15273 GCF_018977255.1 Callorhinchus milii | reverse complement strand
CGCATCTTGGCCCTCCTCGTCCATACGAGGGAACGCGGCGTCAGCGAGAGCGAGCAACGCCGTGCGGTAGGCGAGCACGGTCTCCGTGTCCGCCTTCCGTCTTGCGTAGAAATGATGGCGGCACGCCGAGGGAGGACCGTAGACTTTGGCCATGAGAGCCAGCGCATCCTTGAGCGTGGAGCGGTCCGACCTGCGTGCGGACGTGAAGGCCGCGAGCGCGTTGTCGTCCAGCATGGCAGGCAGTGCCCGCAGTGCCGTAGCGTCGGACCAGGCGGACATCTCTTGATGCGCCAAAAATCTGCGCTGAAATTGGCTCCAATCCCCGCCTTCCGCCTTGAATGCTGACAACGTGGGAAGGCGCTGCTGAAAGATAAGTCGTCCTCCTCCTCGTGCTTCCTCTCTGCCCCCCGTCGGTGTGTAAGATGGCGGCCCCAGTGGCGGGTGTGTGATGGCGGTCCGCCGCGCGTTGGTGACGTCAGCGGCGCGCATGGAGAACCGCTGCCACGTGGTGATGGCCGTTCCCGCCAAAAGTTGGAGCGGATGAAATGGCGGGAATCGCCAAATCGTTTTGGCGGGAATCTGCAGGGCGACCCTGTAGCACGTCGGCCGCCGTCCCCGCTCCTCCCGACGAGCTGATCTCCGCCAAGATGGACGCAGCGGCGAGCAGCAGCTCCGCCAGACGGGAGTGTGCTCGCGAAGCACGGTGTCAGTCCCCCGTCGCTCGTCCGGCGCCGTCGGTGGATCCTGCCCCGTGGGCAGCTCCTCTTCCTCACCCCCTGATGCCCGCTGGCCCGCGTCGTCGAGGTTGTCCCCGTGGTCAATCCGTGGGTCCGACGGCTCCTCCTTGTATCCATGCTTGGAGGACCGTTTCACTTCTGACGCCAGTTGAAGTATTGGAATTGACGGCAGGAACTTCTTGACGGGTAACACACTTTTATTAAATCCTTTAGGTATCACAATACAACGTGTGGTCTTTCTTCTTCCGAGACACACTCCACTAATCTCGTGTAAGCTCTAGGCCTCTGGCTACACCCGATACTCTTGACTCGTGTAGACCCTATGCCTCTGGCTACACACATATACTCGACTCGTGTAAGCCCTATGCCTTGGCTACACCAATACATTCGGCTCGTGTAGACCTATGGCTACACACACTACACTCGCCTCTGGGTTACACAGAGTCCCGGTCCCCTTAGGACAGCGGGGCTAGGTACCGCAGGGCTCTAGGTCTTCATCCCCGTCTTCATTCTTCGCTGGTTACACCACTCCCTTACGCCTGTGTGCATCCCCTTTTATAGCCCCTGCTCACGAGAGACGGAGCTGATGCGGCGTCGACGTGAGCGTCGTTCCTTAATGAACCAATCACGACGCACTCTCTCTACGATCCGCTTTCCCCAGCGCGTGTTAACATTACTCCCACCAATCACACTGCGCTGCCACCTGATCACTCCCTCTCAGCGCGTCACCGGCCCACAGCCAATCGGTACCCCCGTAACCCACGACCCCGCGCTGACCCCTGATCCTCCACCGTCAGCGCGCGTCACCACCTACACAGCCAATCATCACGCACTGTGCATACGATCCTAATCCCAGCGCGTATCACCTCTACATATGTAATATGGACGTGCCAACAAATGGTGGGATATGTGAAGCAGAAGGTGCAGGATCAGGATGGGATTTAACAACACTTTGGTGGTATTAGGATCAGCTGTCCACTATTGGATGAATGTTCCATCTCAATGGCATCAAATAGCAATATTCAGTATGAATATGTAAATAATCGCACAAACCCAATATTAGCCCGTGAAATAATGAAATCGTTATAATTGTAATGACTCCGTAGTCAGACTGCAGAGGGTTCTTTTATGTAGCCTTTAACGCGGTTTCAGACCCCAGGCGTCACGATATAGCAACGACGACGACGAGACAGCAACCAGCCAACACAGCCCCAACCCTCGTTCCTCTCCCTCTCTCATTCTCGGCGTGAACCTCCGCCCACACTTGGTCTCGCCTTCCTTCTCGAACTCTCTCTATCTTGTTGTCATCACTTGTCTCTTAGTTGAGGCACTGTCCTTTACATCACCCACCTCTATGACCTCTACCTGACCCCACCATAGGCGGAGCAACTGGGGGACATACAGATGTGTATGTAAATTATCTGTTCAATCGGGGGTCGGATATGTGAACCGTGGGGTGGGGGGGTACAGGGCAAGACTTGCATTCAAATTTCAGAATAACAATATGGTCGTATTAGCATTTTAATGGGCTTGAATGTATGTTACGTGCAAATGCAAATCGTTAGTCGTAAATGCGAGGGAGGGGTTAAGAGATGCACGTTTATCCAGTGTTAACATTAATTTTAGCATCATATATAAGGACACTATTGTTGATAATAACTCGTCTGGACATGTCATGTGACTTGTTCTACTCGATCAACCAAAATTAGTACAATGTCGGTCATACAGGAGTGTGATTTCATTCATGAGTAGTAGTCACACAGCCCCGATGACACTAACCTACCTAAAGTTATGGTTAAACAAAGTAATCTTGAGTGACCTAATTCTCAGCTCAGACATGATCATCGCAATTATTTCCAAAGACGTGTAGGGTCGTGCGAGAGCAGGTGCCGACTACAAACAGCTGGGCAGCAGAATCGGAAGTAGCTGCGTTGCCTCGAAATGTGATGTTGCTGCTGTTGTTGTCGCTGCTGCTGTTGTTGCTGCTGTAGTTGTTTCTGTTGCTGCAATAAACGCAGGGAGGTGGTGTTCCGTGATGGGATGACGCCTTTGATTAAAGCCTCTGATAAAACTCACCCGATTGACGCCCTTGATCGTCGCATTTGATCAACTCTGATATTGTAGACTCTCACATGTTAAGCTCTATCATAGTGAAACATAATATTATAACCTATGAACTACAACCTATCCATTGTAACGCTGTAAAATAATATTACCTATTGGGTTTCACTCCCTCGTCGAGAAGGCCGCTCTCTTCCTTTTCTAAAGTTACATTCTAATTTCTCTGCATTCACTTTAAATCGAGGACAAAGTTTTTCCATTTATTCAAAATAAGCGCACAATACACACTGAGATGCACTTACATATTCATGCATGAAGCACAATGGACACATTACTCTTCGGTATGTTAATAGACATGCGGATTGTACCTTCCAAAATTAACAATCGAATGCAAATATCCTGAAAGACAAAGGATTGGATTCGAGGGGGGAGTTATAAGGCGGCTCAGAAGCAGAGCTCAATGCCATTTCGAGAGGGAACTTGATGAGGTTGGACGCTCGACTCATCGCTCTGCTGATCGCTCCTTCAACCGCGCAGCCTGGCGAGCACAATTGCTGTGTCGACATTTAGGCGAATTTGCGTCGGGAGAGTTCGTGGCGACATCTTCAGACGGGTTTCAGACACCGATATACCGTAAATATCCAAGTAAGTGTCTATTTTCGCGGATAAACTCTTAAACGTGTTCGTTGTCAAATTAGCGGGATTTTTTTGCGTCTCGGTTAGACGCGAGTGTCATTCTTGTTTTAGCAGTTAACAAAATCCAAAACTAACGCTAAAAATCCTTGCGGCCGATAGTGTACTTTTGACTCGATAACACCGCTGCTGTTACTCCGCTCACATGGAGCAGAGACGCTCTCCACAGCCCCACGCACACGGAGACAAGAAGCCATTCAATTGCTCTGTGTGTGGGAAGTCCTTTTCATGGCCATCAGATCTTCAGAGACACCAGAGAACACACACGGGCGAGAAGCCATTCATGTGCCCTGTGTGTGGGAAGACATTTTCACGGTCATCAACTCTTCAAGATCATCAGAAAACACACACGGGCGTGAAGCCATTCTTGTGCTCTGTGTGTGGGAAGGCATTTGCACACTCGTCACATCTTCAGAGTCATCGGAGAACACACACGGGCGAGAAGCCATTCCTGTGCCCTGTGTGTGGGAAGGCATTTGCACATTCACCACATCTTCAGAGTCATCAGAGAAACACACGGGCGAGAAGCCGTTCTTGTGCTCTGTGTGTGGGAAGACATTTGCACACTCGTCAACTCTTCAAGATCATAAGAAAACGCACACGGGCGAGAAGCCATTCCTGTGCCCAATGTGTGGGAAGGCATTTGCACAGTCATCAACTCTTCAAACTCATCAAAGAACACACACGGGGGTGAAGCCATTCCTGTGCTCTGTGTGTGGGAAGGCATTTGCACACTCATCAACCATAAACAGGCATCAGAAGGTCCACAATGATAGGACACTGAAATCAAAAGCTGAAATTCAAGGTGCTGCAATTAGTCCTGAAGATGTTTCCACCTTCGATCCCATGCAGTTGGATCCCGAGAGATGGCTGGATGTAATGGAGTGGCTCGAGAGTCAACCAGAGAGCTCGGGGTGACTGAAACATAATATTGCATGTGGTTACACCTATTACGCCATATCGAGTACTTTTGTGCGTAATTTTTTACCATTTTAGTTTAACAGTTTTTGTGAGTTTAATTACGTGCACAGTGGTGGTTTGTAATGTTATCAGATTACTTGCCGAAGTGGTGTGAAGAGCACTGGATTTGAGAGGGTTTAATTGTAGTCGTTAGGTGTTCCTGTTGAGCTAAAGTTGGAATGCGCCTGTAGGTACATCTTTACTCAACATTTTAAACGGTTTTTTCAAGTACATAGCTTTTTTATTGGTATTAATCGACTTTAGATAGCCGATTTCAGGATGTACATTGATGTGGTGAACTAATAAGGAAATCATGGGAATTATATTTTAACGCTTTGGTATTCCTAGAACGGAAATGGTTTGCATTGTACTGGAAATGTGTGAACATAGAACATAATACATATTCCCTTCGAGTTTTGACGTAAGAATAATTGCAGATGAATAAAAATGTATTTTGAACAAATGTTTGTACGGTCTTTATTTTATAATGTCCCTAGCAAAAACATGTTCAGATAATGTCAGGTGGAGGATCTCCGTCACACAAGTGTGCCCTTAACCGGCAGCATCTTGGCTGTCTACCCGATTAAACACGTGTTCCTTGAGGGGAAAGGTCCCCGTAGTTAATCGTTCATCAACGTACCAGTCCCTAATCCCGAAGTATGTCGGGGATAAACTGTACTCTATAACATGTAAACTGTAATACTATAAACGATAACGCTCAAATCTCAGCTCAGATAGGTTTATCTCAATTATTTCCATAGACGTGTGGGGTCCCACGAAAGCACTGTTATATACGCAGCATGTTGGTGTAGGACATATTAAACATTAGGTTCGCGTTTTAACGTAAATATGATTGCAAGATGAATAAAAACGTATTTTTAACAAATGTTTGTCCCTTATTTATTTTACAATGTTCATAGCAAAACATGTTAAGAGAATTTCAGGTGGAAGATCTCCGTCGCACAAGTGTGCCCTTAACCGGCAGCATCTTGTTTCAAATGTTATCGCAGTAAACAATTCGGACCACAGCACAGCAGGACACTCAATCTCGAGCATCTGCGAAGCAACGATATGAGTGGGCTAAGACCTGCAAGTTTATTCGAGTGTTGACGTTATTTTAGCTATATAGTTAAGTACATGTACGTGATAAGAATTCGTCGATATGGCCTGTGTCTTGTTCTCCTTAATCAACCAAATTATGACAAATTATGTCATAAATGAGTGTGAGCTAATTCTTCGGTAGTATTCGCTAAACACTGTTGGCACTAACCTACACTAAGTTATGTTTAAACAAAGTCAACTTAAGTCGCTTAAATCTCAGCTCAGGATCATCTCTATTATTTCCATAGACGTGTGGGGTCCCACGAGAGCAGGGCCGGCCACAAACATTCGGGCAGCAGTTGGAGCAGAAGCAGAAGTCGCTGCTTTGCCATCGAACGGTTTCGTAGCTGCTGTAGTTGCTTCTGTTACTGTTATATCGGCAGCTTGATGGTGTCCCGTGATGGGATAACGCCTTTGATCAAAAACTATGATCGAACCTACCAGACCAACGCCATCGATCGACGTCTTGGATATACTCTCACATTGTAAATTCTCACACGGTGAACTTTAACATTATGAACTTCAACAATGGTAACTTAAAAACATTCACATATACATTTGAATAATCTAAAAATTACTGTAAACTAGTATTGTTAGTAAACTCTAAATTTGTGAACTCTAACAATATAACCTATGAACTACAACCTATCCATTGTAACGCTGTAAACGAATATAGACGCACAGTGAACACATGTGGTGAACTAATAAGGAAATCATGGGGAATGATACTTTAACGCTTTGGTATTCCTGGAACGGAAATGGTTTGCATTGTACTGGAAATGTGTGAACATAGGACGTAATAAATATTCCTTCGAGTTTTGACGTAAAAATGATTGCAGATGAATAAAAACGTATTTTTAACAAATGTTTGTACGGTCTTTATTTTGTGTTCCTAGCAATAACATGTTAAGATAATTTCAGGTGGAGGATCTCCGTCACACAAGTGTGCCCTTAACCGGCAGCATCTTGGCTGTCTACCCGATTAACACGTGTTCCTTGAGGGTAAAGATCCCCGTAGTTAATCGTTCATCAACGTACCAGTCCCTAATCCCGAAGTATGTCGGGGATAAACTGTATTCTATAACATGTAAACTGTAATACTATAAAAGATAACACTAAACATTAAAGATTGTAAACTAATGTTCTAATTTATAACCATATAAACGGAGGTAAGGTATTATAATATCATTAGAATCACAGTGTGGTCGTATAAGAATCACGCACAAACCCATTATGAACTCATGAGATTATGAATCGTTACAATTATTATAACAATCACAAATTGTGACAAAGCGAATTTCCCACAAGCAAAACACCACGCTCACGTGACGAATTTTAAACAAACTGCAACACTCAAGTGACAGAACTCAACAAAAAACGCCGCAATAAAAAGAAAACATCAATGGACAAATCCTAAAAACAGACAACACACGCACGTTAGTAGCTGTTAGAAGAAACAACACCTAGCACCTTCAACTAGACACATTATACAGCCAACTCGTAAATGGGGCGGTATATGACAGCCTTCGCTGCTGTCGACGGGGCCAAGCAGCGAGTGTTTAACTCCATTGTTTCAGAATCCGTGTCATCACCCGGCCACAGCGCCTTAGCCAAACTACATCTCCCCAACAAGACAGCCTTCCCTATGCTGTGTATTTTAGCAGTTTATTTACGGACGCACTTGAAGATAACAATTCGTCTAGAAAAGGCAGGCGACTTGTTCTACCAACAGATTTCAATTTATATCCGAAAGAAGTATGAGTTCATTCATGAGTAGTATTCACGAAGCCCCGATGCACTAACCTACACACAGTTATGATTAAACAAAGTAAACAGTCGCTCATCCCAGCTCAGACATGATCATAGCAATTATTTCCAAATCCGTGTCGGGTCCCACGAGAACAGGGCACGTTCACAAACTCTCAAATTGTAAACTCACATTGTATACCCTAACATTATAAACTCTAACAATATAACCTTCAAACTATGAGCTATACACTGTAACGCTTAAAATAACACTACAAACTAGTGTTATAGTAAACAATAATGTTGTGAACTCTAACAATATAAGCTAACAGCGATACATTATAACGCTATAAAATAACATCATAAACAAGTGTGATATTCGAATCTCATTCGAATTCTTTGCTTCACACCGTGGTCCTCTAAGAATCACACTATGCTCGTGAGTATGTAACATGTCTGTATGTAATATGCATGAATGTAATATGTATGTATGTAACATGTCTGTATGTAATATGTATGCATGAGATATGTCTCTATGTAGTATGTATGCATGTTACATGTATGTATGTAATATGGACGTGCGAACCAAGGGTGGGATATGTGAAGCGGAAGGTGCAGGATCAGGATGGGATTAAAATATTTGAATAACACTTTGGAGGTATTAGGATCAAGCTGTCTACTATTGGATGAATGTTCCATCTCAATGGCATCAAATAGCAATATTCAGTATGAATATGTAAAATAATCGCACAAACCCAATATTAGCCTGTGAAATAATGAATCGTTATAATTGTAATGACTCCGGACTCAGACTGCAGAGGGTTCTTTGATTTAGCCTTTAACGCTGCTTAGGACCCAGGCGTCACGATATAGCAACGACGACGACGAGACAGCAACCACCCAACACAGCCCCAAACCTCGTTCCTCCCCCTCTCTCATTCTCGGCGTGAACCTCCGCCCACACTTGGTCTCGCCTTCCCTTCTCGAACTCTCTCTATCTTGTTGTCACCACTTGTCCCTTAGTTGACGCATTGTCTTTACATCACCCACCTCTATGACCTCTACCTGTCCCCGCCATGGGCGGAGCAACTTGGATTTTCCCGGTGGCACCTGTGGGCAATACAACCATGACCTGTCCCCCACTGCCCATGGAAGCACGTGTTCCCGCCGCCCCGAGTTCTTTTCATTTGCGGATTGCGCTCTGGTGGGGAAAGGTCCTCGTTATGAATCGTTTCGCAACATTTAGGTCCAGAATACCGAAGTATACCGGAAATCACCTGTACTTAAAACATGTAAACTGATAACACTATAAACAATAACACTAAACATTAAACGACAAAAAAAAATATCAACTGGTTTTATAATTTATACCACCATAAACGGAGGTACGGTATTTAAATCTCATTAGAAGTATTACAATCGCACTCTACACATGTTTGTTAATTGTCCGTTCAATCGAACCGACGGTCGGATATGTGAACTGTGGGGGATCGAGGGTAAGAATCGCATTCAAATTTTAGAATAACAAAATGGTCGTATTGGCATTTTACTGTGCGTGAATGTATGTTACGTGCAAATGCAAATCGTTAGTCGTAAAGGCGAGGGAGGGGTTAAGAGGTGCACGTTTAATCCAGTGTTAACATTTATTTTAGTTTTTGATCAAAGACGTTATCCCATCACGGTACACCAACATGCTGCGTATATAACAGTTACAGAAGCAACTACAGCAGCTACGAACCCGTTCGATGGCAAAGCAGCGACTTCTGCTTCTGCTCCAATTGCTGCCCGGCTGTTTGTAGCCGGCTCTGCTCTCGTGGGACCCTGTGATTCTAATGCTTCTAATGAGATTATAATACCTAACCTCCGTTTACATGGTTATATATTTAAACTGTACTTTATATTCGTTTAATGTTTAGTATTATCGTTAATAGTGTTACAGTTTACATGTTATAGAGTATAGTTTATCCATGGCATGTTTCGGGATTAGGGACTGGTACGTTTAGAAACGATTAGCAACGGGGACCTATCCCCTCAAGGAACATGATAATGGCGGAGTCAACCAAGATGCTGCCGATAAAGGGCAGACTTGTGTGACGAAGACCCTCCACCTGAAACTCGCTTAAAACACGTTTTTGCAATGAACATTGTAAAATAAAAAATGGACAAACATATGTTAAAAATACGTTTTTATTCATCTGCAATCATTTTTATGTTAAAACTCCAACCGCATATGTATTAAGTCCTATGTTCAAACAGTTACAGTACAATGCAAACCATATCCGTTCCAGGAATACCAAAGCGTTAAATATCATTCCCCATGATTTCCTTATTAGTTCACCACATTTGTTCACTGTGCTCTATGTTGAAGTCAAGGCCAAATATCCAACGAACGCGTCATCAATGTACATCCTAAAGTCGATTATTACCAGCAAAAAAACAGCTTTATACTTGAAAAAAACCCGTTTAAAATGTTGCGTAAAGATCTAACTACAGATGCATTCCAACTTTAGCTCAACAGGAAGACTTAAACACTACAATATTGTCTGGAATTTAACCATCTCACAACCACTGCTCATCACACCACTTCACCAAGTAATCGCCAACATCAAAACTCACCACCTGCGCGTCAAGAAACTCTCAAACGAACTGTAAAACTAAAGGTCAGAGTTAAACACAAAGTACTCAAGACAGCTTAATAGGTATAACCGCATGCAACATTATATTTCGGTCACCCCGAGCTCTCGGTTGATCCTCGAGCCACTCCATTACATCCAGCCATCTCTCGGGATCCAACTGCATGGGATCGAAGGTGGAAACTTCTTCAGGACTCATTGTAGCACCTTGAATTTCAGCTTTTGATTTCAGTTTACTATGATTGTGGACCTGCTGATGCCTGTTTCATGGTTGACGAGTGTGCAAATGCCTTCCCACACACAGGGCACAAGAATGGCTTCTCGCCCGTGTGTGTTCTCTGATGAGTTTGAAGAGTTGACGACTGTGCAAATGTCTTCCCACACACAGAGCAAAGGAATGGCTTCTCGCCCGTGTGTGTTCTCTGATGAGTTTGAAGAGTGATGCCTGCGCAAATGTCTTCCAATACAGGGCACAGGAATGGTCTCGCCCATGTGTTTTCTTATGATCTTTAAGAGTTGATGACCGTGAAAATGTCTGCCCACACACAGAGCAAAGGAATGGCTTCTCGCCCGTGTGTGTTCTCTGATGAGTTTGAAGAGTTGATGCCTGTGCAAATATCTTCCCACATACAGGGCACAGGAATGGCTTCTCGCCGGTGTGTGTTTTCTGTGACTCTGAAGAGTTGATGACCGTGCAAATGCCTTCCCACACACAGAGCACGGGAATTGCTTCTCGCCAGTGTGTGTTCTCTGGTGACTCTGAAGATGTGATGAATGTGAAATGTCTCCACACACAGAGCAATTGAATGGCTTCTTGCCCCCGTGTGCGTGGGGCTGTGGAGAGCGTCTCTGCTCCATGTGAGCGTAGTAACAGCAGCGGTGTTAATGAGTCAAAAGTACGCTATCGGCAAGGATGTTTAGCGTTGAGTTTTGGATTTTGTTAACTGCTAAAACAAGAACGAGTTTATCCGCGAAAATAGACACTTACTTGGAGATTCACGGTATATCGATGTCTGAAACCCGTCTGAAGATGTCGCCACGAACTCTCCCGACGCAAAGTCGCCTGACTGTCAACACAGCAATTGTGCTCGCCAGGCTGCGTTGTCTCGCGGTTGAAGGGCGATCAGCAGAGCGACGAGTCGAGCGTCCAACCTCATCAAGTTTCCTCTCGAAATGGCATTGAGCTCTGCTTCTGAGCCGCCTTATAACTCCCCCCCTAGAATCCAATCCTTTGTCTTTCAGGATATTTGCATTCGATTGTTAATTTTTGAACGCACAATCCGCATGTCTATTAACATACCGAAGAGTAATGTGCCCATTGTGCTTCATGCATGAATATGTAAGTGCATCTCAGTGTGTAATTGTGCGCTTATTTTGAATAAATGGAAAAACTTTGTCCTCGATTTAAAGTGAATGCAGAGAAATTAGCATGTAACTTTAGAAAAGGAAGAGAGCGGCCTTCTCGACGAGGGAGTGAAACACAATAGGTAATATTATTTTACAGCGTTACAATGGATAGGTTGTAGTTCATAGGTTATAATGTTATGTTTCACTATGAAAGAGCTTAACATGTGAGAGTATACAATATCACAGTTGATCAAATGCGACGATCAAGGGCGTCAATCGGGTGAGTTTGATCAGAGGCTTTAATCAAAGGCGTCATCCCATCACGGAACACCACTTCCCTGCGTATATCACAACAACAGAAGCAATTACAGCAGCGACAACACAGCAGCAACATCACATTTCGAGGGCGACGCAGCTACTTCCGATTGTGCTGCCCAGCTGTTTGCAGTCGGGACCTGCTCTCGCAGGACCCCACACGTCTTTGGAAATGATTGCGATGATCATGTCTGAGCTGAGAATTAAGTCACTCAAGATTACTTTGTTTAACCATAACTTTAGGTAGGTTAGTGTCATCGGGGCTCTGTGAATACTACTCATAAATGAAATCACACTCCTGTATGACCAACATTGTACTAATTTTGGTTGATCGAGTAGAACAAGGCACGTGCTACGTCCAGACGAATTCTTGTCAACAACAGTGTCCTTAAATATGATGCTAAAATAAATGTTAACACTGGATTAAACGTGCACCTCTTAACCCCTCCCTCGCATTTACGACTAACAATTTGCATTTGCACATAACATACATTCAAGTACAGTAATTTGCTAAAACGACCAAATTGTTATTCTAAAATTTGAATGCCATTCTTACCCTCGACCCCCACAGATCACATATCCGACCGTCGGTTCGATTGAACGGACAATTAACAAACATGTGTAGAGTTCCATTATAATACTTCAAATGAAATTAAAATACCGTACCTCCGTTTATGGTGGTATAAATTATAAAACCAGTTGGTAGCTTTTTTTGTCGTTTAATGTTTACTGTTATTGTTTATAGTGTTATCAATTTACGTGTTTTTAAGTACAGGTGATTCCCGGTATACTTCGGTATTCTGGACCTGAACGTTGCACCGTCTCTCTGGGGAACCGTGTGGTGTGTGTTGCGAGTATCACGGGGTGGGTGGGTAGTGTGGTGATAGTGGTCACGGTCGGCACCGATGCACGACCACCGCCACCACCCCTACTGGGCGGTGGACCTGCCACCACAAAGCAGCACGCGGCGGAGGAGTGAGGCGATCGCTCTCGCCACGCGAGCGAGGCCCCCTCGCTTCCTCTTCTTTTCGTGCATCTCCACCTGCACCTCTTCCGTTTTCTCCTCCGTCTCATCCTCCTCCATCCCCTCTTCTTCATCCCCCACCACCATCTTCTCCTCTACCTCCTCCTCCTCTTCCTGCGCCACCTCCATCTTCTCCATCTTCTTCTCCTCCGCTAGCACCATCTCTTCCTCCTTCATCTCCTCCTCACCTTCCGGCACCACCATCTCCACCACCGTCTTCTCTTCCTCCTCCACCACCATTGTTTCCCCTTTGTCCGTCGTCTCCATGTCCTCCACCACGACCATCTGTTCATCCTTGTTGTCTCCTTGTCCTCCATCTCCGTATTGTCTTTCTCCTCTCCCTCCGTGTTCTCCTCCATTGTCACCATCACAATCTCGTCCTCCTTTGCCTTCTCTTCCTCCGATTTCTCCTCCTCCTCTGTCTCTACCTCATCCTCCATCATCATCTCCTTCACCTCTTCCTTCGTCTCCTTCTCCACAACCTCTGTCTTCACTCCAAAGGCCTGGACGAGTGAGGAGGAGGGCTGAGCTGGCTCAGATCTGTGAAGAGACAACACGACACCGTTCTAGATTTGAAGCTTTCGTGACTGCAATGATTCATATTCTTAGGTTTTTTCGGTAAAGTCACGTAGGTAAAAAAACATTAAAAAGTTAAATAAAATAACATAAAAAATAAAAATCACGACGTTTCGGAGGCAACACAAGCTTCCGTCTTCAGGTGGAACCGTCACAGCCACGACAGCTGTATCAGGTAAATGAGAGATTGCAGAAGCTACCACTTCGTTTATATGATGGTTGGAGAAGGTGGTGGGGCAAGGGCCGCATACTTTTATTAATATGGTAAGGTGAGGCTTAAGAC
This sequence comes from Callorhinchus milii, assembly GCF_018977255.1. Taxonomy (NCBI): domain Eukaryota; kingdom Metazoa; phylum Chordata; class Chondrichthyes; order Chimaeriformes; family Callorhinchidae; genus Callorhinchus; species Callorhinchus milii. Next base: position 1,797 of record NW_024706091.1, on the reverse strand, counting down.
TAAGAATAGACTGCATATCAAAGGCTGAGCCTTTGTTATGGAGAGGTGCGGTTTGTGACTCAACCTGTATGGGTGTTGATGATGATGGATGATTGGTGGTGGTTATGATAACTGTTGGATTGTGATGGGTGGGTGGTGGTTGTGGCGATGGTTGATAGTGATAATGATGATTGGAGATGATAATGGGTGTTGATGCTGATGATTTGTGTTGATGATTATGGGTGGTGATGAGTAAATGAGCCACCACCCAATACATAACAGTAACAGAAGTAACTAAAGCAGCACCAATAACAGCAGCAACAACAGCAGCAGCAACACGTTTTGAGGGCGACGCAACTACTTCTGATTCTGCTGTTTCTGCTGCTCGACTATTTGTAGACAGGACCTGCTCTCGCAGGACCCCACACGTCTTTGGAAATGATTGCGATCATGTCTGAGCTGAGAATTAAGTGACTAATCGTTGCTTTGTTTAACCATAACTGTGTGTAGGTTAGTGTCTGGGGACTCAGCGAATACTACTCATGAAAGAACTCGCACTCTTTATGACCGACATTCTACTAATTTTGGTTGATCGAGACGAACAAGGCACGTGCCATGTCCTGATTATTTTTATTACCAATATTGTCTTTAAATATGATGCTAAACTAAACGTTAACACTGGATTAAACCTGCACCTCTTAACCCCTGCCTCACATTTACGACTAACAATTTGCATTTTATACGTAACATACAGTCAAGCACAGTAAAATGCTAATACGACAATATTGTTATTCTAGGAATTTGAATTCGATTCTAACCCTGCACCCCTCACAGTTCGCATATCCAACCCCCGGTTCGATGGAACGTTCGCTTACATACATTTGAGCAGTGTGGTTATAATACTTCTAATGAGATTTGAATACCGTACCTCCGTTCATGGTGTAATGAATTAGAATACCAGTTTATAGTCATTTAATGTTGAGTGTTATCGATTATAATGATACAGCTGAAGTCATCGAGGTGAAACGGCCTAAGTGGTAGGAATGTAGATAGGGCATCGCCGTTGGTTCGTCCACCCATCCCGCCTCAAGACTTATGTCCGTCCCCACCCAGACGGCTCATACCCATGTCCCGTACAGCCCAAGTCTGGTGTGTCCAACGTGGTGGGGTGCTTGGCAACGGGAAACCGTACTCCAAAGGAAATGTGTTGTGCCGCTCACAGTTTGCTAGCCCCTGAGGCCCGGGGTGCCTCAAGGATCTCCCACGTGCGAGAATCGGTGCCAGGAGCCCGGTCATGTTTCTCAAAAGAAGCCAGGGAGCTGTCTAACCCTTCAAGCCTGTGGTGCGAACCCCTGACGCCCCGAAAGGCACAAGATTCCACCATGGGCGAGGGACCGGCGTCGAGAACCAGGTCAAAATGCTCAAGGTTACGCTCGTAGGATCCAAGCCCAACACACGGACAATTGAAGGGTCCAGTTGAACAACGTGGAAGCGTGTTAGGATTGTTGTTGTGGTTATTGTGTTGTTTCTTGTTGTTGACGGGTGAGTGTGGTCACACTGCTTACCCCTTACAGTTGAGTATTTGGTTTGGGAAATTTTTGCTACATCTGCTGCCCTGACGCACGTGGCTTCTAAAAACGGTTGTTGATGTAAAGACAGTGCATCTAGTAAGGGACAAGCGGTGACAATAAGATAGAGAGAGTTCAAGAAGGGAAGGCGGGACAAAGGGTGGGGGGGAATTCTCACAACGAATAAGAGAGGAGGAGGAACGACGTTCAGGGCTGTTTTGTGGAATATCGGGTCGTGGCATTTTGCTGT
>NW_024706090.1:0-15276 GCF_018977255.1 Callorhinchus milii | reverse complement strand
CAGTAGCCAACCACACACGCACAGTAACCCTATCACCAGCCCACATTAGCCCAATCCCACCAGCCCCACCAAGTAGACCCCATCCACCAGCCCACAGTTAGCCCAACCACTAACGCACATTAGCCCAATCATAAGCCCACAGTATCCAATCACCAGCCCACAGTAGCCCAATCACCTGCCTAATACCAACCAACAGTAGCCCACCATCAGTCCAATCACCACTCCACATTAGCTCAGCCACCTGCCACCTGTGGAGTCCTGTAGCTCAGTGGTTAGAGCACTCGCTTTGCAAGTGAGAGACCTGAGTTCAATTCCAGGCAGAGGGCCAAACCTCGGGCAAGTTTCCTTACTCCACACAGAGCCTAATAATAATCCCTCCAAAACCAAAAACAATAATAAATTGGTCATTTTCAATCCACGACTGTTTGTGGGACATTGCTGTGCGCAATTGGCCGCCGCGTTCGCCCACAAATATACAGTCAATTCACTATACAGTCAGTCTATTCTGTGAAGCGCTTTGGGACGTCCTCCTGACGTGAAAAGTGCTATATCAAATGCAACGATTATTATTATTATCATTAGTTCAATGTGACACAATCACCAGCCCGCAGTAGCCAGACTACAATACAAGACTATAATATCCCAATCACCAGCCCAATCACAAACCCTAAGTAGCCAATAAGCAGCCCACAGGAGCTCAATCACCAACCAACCATAGACCAATCACCAACTAACAGCAGCCCAAACACAATCCCACAGTAGCCCAATCACCAGCCCAATCACAAAACCGCAGTGCCCAATCTTCAGCCCATAGTAATTCAGTCAACGTATCCAAATCACTAGCCCACAATTGTCCAATCATCAACCTAATCACAAGATCACAGTGCTACAATGAAGAGCCCACAATAGCCCTATCACCAGCTCAATCACCAGCCTATAGTATCCAATCACCAGCCCAATCACGAACAAAGTAGCCAATCAGTAGCACACAGTAGCCCAAACACCAGCCCACAGAAACCCAAACACCAGCCCACAGAAACCAAAACACTAAATCACTGAAGCCCAAACACCAATACACTGTGGCCCAATCACCAGCCCACAGTAGCCCAATCACCTTCCCACAGTAGCACAACCACCAGCCCACAGTAGGCCAACCATCAACCCACAGTAGCCAAATCATGAGCCCACAGTACCCCAATCACCTGCCCAACTTTGTCCAATCACCAAATCACAGTACCCCAATCACCAAACCACTGTGGCCCCAATCACCAGCCACAGTAGCCCAATCACCTGCCCAATCACTGAGCAACATTAGCCCACGACCAGTCCAATCACCACCGCACAATAGCCAGCGACTGCCAGATCACTAGCTCAATGTAACGCAATCACCTGCCCGCAGTAGCCAAACATAATACAAGACTGTAATATATATCCCAATCACCAGCCCAATCACAAATCCAAAGTAGCCAATCAGCAGCCCAATCACCAGCCCAGAGAAGCTCAATCACCAACCTACCATAGACCAATCATCAGCCCACATTACCAATCGACAGTAGACCAATCACCAGCCCATAATAGCCAAATCACCAGCCCAATCACTAAACCACAGTAGCCCAATCATCAGCCCATAGTAGCTCAATTACAATAACCAAATCACCAGCCCCCAGTAGCCCAATCACTAGCCCAAAGTGGCCCAATCACCATCACACAGTAGCACACATTGTTCCAATTACCAGCCAAGAGTGGGCCAATCACGAGCCCACAGTAGCCCAATCGCCAGCCCACAGTATCTGAATTACCAGCCCACAGTCGTCCTATCATCACAACACAGTAACCCAATTACCAGCCCAATCACAAGACCAATCATCAGCCCAGAATAGCCAATCATCAGCCCTACTGTAGCTCAATCACCGGTCCGATTACCAGTCCATTGTAACCCAATCACCAGCACAATCACCAGCCCAATCACCAGTTTATGGTAGCCCAATCACCAGCCCATAGTAGCCAATCACCAGCCCCACTGTAGCTCGATCGCCGGCCCGATTACAAGCCCACGGTAGTTCAATCACCAACATCATCACCAGATTACAATATTCAAATCACGAGTCCACATTAGCCTAATCACTAGCCCAATCATTAGCGCACTGTAGACCATTCACCAGCACACTGTAGTCTAATCACTAGCCAACAGCAAGCCAATCACCAATCTATTGTATCCCAATCAACAGCCCAATCACGAAACCAAAGTAACTGAAAAGGTAATAGATGTTCAGGGGGAAAAACACCAATGCTGTTGTTATCAGGGATACAACAGTTAAAGGGATAGAGAGGTGTTTCTGCCATAAAAGAAGGGACTCGCGCATGGTATGCTGCCTCCCTAGGGCCAGGGTGCATGACGTCATGGAATAAGTGCAAAATACAGAGGGAAGGGGAAAATCTGGAAGTTGTGGTCCATGTTGGGATCCATGATATAGGTAATAAAAGGGCTGAGACCCAACAGGGAGAATATCAGAAGCTTGGGAAGAAGCTAAAGAGCAGGACCTCAATGGTGGTGATCTCGGGATTACTCCCAATGCCTTATGCAAGTGAATACCAAACCGGGAGGATCAAACACTTGAACGCCTGGCTGGACAAATGGTGCAGGAGGGCTTCAGGTTTCTAAACCACTAGGACCAGTTCTGGGGCAGATGGGACCCGTACATAAGGAATGGATTACACCTGAGCAAGGCTGGGACCAATGTCATTGCAACAAGGATAACAAATGCTGTGGAGAAGCGTTTAAACTGATTTTGAGGGATGATGGGGATCAGAATGTAGCATCAGGGAGGGGAAACGAGTTACATAGTGGACAAGGAGAGACAAATAGTAATGAAACAAGGAATAGTCCAGCAAAAAGTGGAAAGAGACGGGGGAGAAATGTAGACCGGATTAAGTCGGGCTTGGAGTGCCTGTGTGTAAATGTGTGGAGCATGACCAAAAAGCTTGGTGAGCTGCAGGCTCACGTTGCCACATGGGGCTATGATGTAATGGTAATTACGGAGATCTGGCTCAAGCAAGGACAGGAATGGCAGCTGAATATTCCTGGCTACAGCCTATTCAGGAGGGAATACGGAAAGGAAAAAAGGAGGAGAGGTGGCAATACTCATTAGAGACATGGTCATGGTCCTGGAAAAGGACTATGCGTTAGAGGGTCCAAAAACTGAATTTATTAGGTTTGAGTTAAGGAGCAGAAAAGGCGCTGTTACTTTGTTGGGTATTTACTATGGACCTCCAAATAGTGGGAAGGAGATAGATGAGCAAACCTGAAAGCAGATTTCGGAGCAATGCAAAACCAATAGAGTAGTGATAATGGGGGATTTCAATGATCCTAACACAGACTGGGAAACACACAGCGGAAAGGGCAAGGAAGGGGAGGAATTCCTGAAATGTGTGCGGGAGAATGTTCTGGATCAGCACGTTTCCGGCCCAACGAGGAAGGAAGCAGTGCTGGACTTAGTTCTGGGAAATGAAGTCGGGCAATTGGAGCAGGTTTCAGTTAGAGAGGATTTGGATAACAGTTATCGCGATATCAGTAGCCCAGTCACCAGCCCACATTTTCCCAATCACCGAGCCAAAGTAGCTTATCAGCAGCCCAATCATACAGTAGCCCAATAACCAGCTGACAATAGCCAAATCAGCAGCCCACGGGAGCACAATCACCAGCCCAAAGTAGTCCAATAACCAGCCCACAAAATGCCAATCACCAGACCACAGTAGCCTTATCACCAAAACCCAGTAGCCCAATCACAAACCTACATTACCCCTATCACCAGCCCAACCAATCACCAGCCAAGAGTCGCTCAATCGCCAGCCCACAATAGACCAATCACCAGCCCACTCACGAAACCAAAGTAGTCAATCAGCAGCCCAATCACCAGCACACAGTAGCCCAATCACCATCCCAATCACCAGTCTACAGTAGCCCAATCATCAACCCACATTATCTCAATCACCAGTCCAATGGCCAGCCTACAGAAACCCAATCAACACCCACAGTAGCCCACCAACAGCCCAATCACAAGCCACAGTAGCCTATTTACTGTCTTACTGTAGCGCAATCACCAGCTCACAGCAGCCTAATCACTAGCCATCAGAAGCCCAATCACCAGCCCAGAGTAACCCAATCAACAGCCCAAAATAGCTCAATCATCAGCTTATGGCAGCCAATCACTGGCCCAATTACAAGCCCACATTAGCCCAATCACCAACCTAATCACCAGCACACTGTAGCCCAAACACAGCTCAATCAATAGCCCACTAGAGCCCAATCATCAGGAAACAGTAGACCAATCACCAAACTATATTATCCCTATCACCAGCCCAATCACAAACCCCAAATAGCCAATATCATCAGCGCAATCACAAGCCCATTGTAGCCCAATCACCAAAACACAGTAGCCCAATCACTAGCCCAATCACCAGTCCATAATATCCAAATCACCAGCACACAGTAGCCCAATTACCAACCCACAGTAGCCCGATCACCAGCCCACAGTAGCCCAATCACTAGCCCAATCACCATCCCAATCATCAGCTAACAGTAAGCCAATCACTAGTCCACAGTAGCCCAATCACCAGTCCCACAACAACAACACTAACAAGATTACATTTGTATAGCGCCTTTCACGTCGGGAGGACATCCCAAGGCGCTGGACAGAGTACAGCATTTCAGACCCAAGTGGGGTCAGCGGGGGGAAAGGAAGGGGAGGGGAAAGTGGCTGATATCCCAATCACCAGTCCATAGTAGCTCAATCATCAGCTCCACAATATCCCAATCATCAGCCCATTCACCAGCCCGATCACTGGCCCAGTCAGCAGCCCACAGTAGACCAATCAACAGCCCAATCACCAGCTCATATTAGCCCATCCAGGCCCTGATGTCTGCCCCTCAAGCTGATAGAGACGAAGCACTCCACAGAACATAGTAATATAATAATAATAATCCTTGGATTTGATATAGCGGCTTATCACGTCTTCGAGATGTCTCAAAGCCTTCACAGAATATACTGTAAAGTGAATTGACTGTATGTTTTGTGGGAGAACCGTGACAACCAATTGCGCCAAATACAGTGGTGACCAAATTATTATTATTATTTTTGAAGGGATTAGTACCCCTGGAAAGGTGATCCACCAATCTACTAGCAATCTACTTATCGCAAGGTAAACAGAAGTGTGTGGAGTAAGGAAACTTGCCTAAGGTTTCGTCCTGCTGGGAATGAAACCCAGGTCCTCTCGCTTGTGAGGCGAGTGCTCTAACCATTACACTACCTGTAGTGGATGGCGGCTGATTGAGCGTTTAGTGCTTTATCCAAATTGTGTAAGAAATGGTCTCCAAAAGTAACCGAATATTACTGCTATCACTGCCATGTGGGGGTAGCAAGGGTGGCCGGTTTTCGGCAGAGAGAAACACACACAAGATTGTGCAGGTTTAACATATTTTTGAAAAGAAATGTTAAAAATGAGGTACATTCCACACACCCCCCACCACACACACATACACACACCACAGCTACAACCACAAAAATCACGTCCAATTGGTGTGATTGGGTACAATTTAGCGTCAATCTTGCATCGTTGCCAGGAATTAAATGCATTTGCAGTGCAAATACCTGCCCCATTAGTAGCCCAATGTCACGCAATACAGAGGTCAATTTTGTGTTTAGTGCCCTTTGAAAACCTTATTCGACAGGTTTAAATTATATATTTTTGGAAAATGAGGCACCCGCCCAAAGTAGCCCAATATTACACTTATACGAGGTAATAAGATCGGCCAATTTAGGGGAAAAAAGCGCAAACAAACAGACAAAAAAATGATTTGCCGGTTTAAATTAAAAATCTGGCACTTTTGGTCAGGAGTTGTCACACATTGAAAACGAGTTTGAGGCCCAAAGGCCACCAAATAGTAGTCACCTTCCGCCCCTTCACCCCCCAAAAAAAACAGTAGTTCAGTATTGCTACATATGAGAAGATCTTTTCTTACACAGTTCCGACAAGCACTAAGCACCAAATCTTCAAAAGGAAAGAAACAAAGAAAAAAAGCATGTTCGGCAGGTTTAATTTTTTTTTTAAATTTAGGATGCCTCAAAGCGCTTCACAGGAATTATTGTGCAGTGCAGTGACTCTGTGTTTTGTGGGCGAAATGCAGCAGCCAATTGTGCGTAGCAGTGTCCATCCTACAAACAGTCGCATCTCACCATCAGAGTCACCGTATGACATTCGCCCAAAGTAGCCAAATATAATGGGTTCACAAGAATTTAAGAGGGAAAATTTCAGAGGTTTAAATTAAAAATTAAAATTTAAAATCTGTCACCAATGGCAGAGAAATTGGAAACGCGTTTGTTGATCGTAATCACTTGATCGCTCAATCCATCATTGTTTGTGGGACGCTGCTGCGCACAATTGGCCTGCCGCGTTTCGCTCACAAAATATAGTCAATAATAATAATAATAATCCTTGCATTTGATATAGCGCTTTTCACGTCGGGAGGACGTCCCAAAGCGCTTCACAGAACACACTGTAAAGTGAATTGACTGTATATTTGTGGGCGAACGCGGCAGCCAATGGCGCACAGCAATGTCCCACAAACAGTCGTAGATTGAAAATGACCAATTTAATTATTGTTTTTTTTAGTTTTGGAGGGATTATTATTAGGCTCTGTGTGGAGTAAGGAAACTTGCCCGAGGTTTCGCCCTCTGCCTGGAATTGAACTCAGGTCTCTCACTTGCAAAGCGAGTGCTCTAACCACTGAGCTACAGGACTCCACAATTCACTTTATTACAGTATATTCTGTGAAGCGCTTTGAGATGTCTCAAAAGCCTGATAAGGCTTGTCATTAGTAGTCCAAAGTTTACCAAATAGCAGCTTCCAAAAGTAACCGAATATTTGGTGTTGCCTCCCATATGGACATCGTTGCCCCAGATCGGGCAGTACCATGCCCAGCCGGGCGTACTTGTTGTTATTGTGGTGCGGGACAGTAACCCAAAATGTAGCCCGATATTACACTTTGGCTCCTCGATAGGTCGCAAAAGTGACCGATTTAGGTTAGTGCTTTTCAAGCATCCAAAGGTTTTTCCACGACACAGTTACACCCAAAAATATGCCCAATACGTGAACCTGCCCACCTTGGCAACATTGCTCATGGGAGACTGGGCTCCTTTGGGGAGGGGGAATTTGTCTTCTCTTTACTTAGAAAACCTTTTTCAATAACAAGTTAGAAGTGGATCAGACACCCGGCTGATCATAGCGATGGGTTTCCACGTGTGTCAGACGTCCAGTTGATTACGGTGATGGGTCTCCGTGTGTGTCAGACAAGCGGCTGATCAAGTTGATGGGTTTCCACATGTGTCATAAACCCCCCAAAAAGTTCTGTAATTATTTTTATTCAAAAGAAACAAGTCGCACGCTTGAAAACGCGCCGGCTCGGAACATTTTTTTTAATGTTTTAGGTCATAGGCAACGAAACCGTCATTGAATTCACTTAGAAAACTTTATACAAACCCAGTTTTATTTAATTCTAAGGTATTACAACAAAGGCTAATATTTAATTTATATGCAAGCAAAAAAAAAACTCCTAGTTTGTTTCTTACCGTAATTTTTTTTGGTGTTCCAAATAGGCACTAATTAATGAGCATTGAATCATATTTTATCACAGAGCGGGTACATCAACCCGTCACATTTTACAATACATTTTGTTGTTACAATAGGACAATACTTCAGGCCGACATGGCAGACTGGGAGATCCATTCCATCATACAGAACCACACACGCACAGGGACACACAGAAACTGATAAGACTCGTAAACTCGCCCAGATGCACAACACATATCAACACTATAATACCGAAAGCAAGACAGTGAGTGAGCTGCCAGGTGCAGCGCACACCTTCTCTCTTCACCCAATGGAGTCCTGTAGCTCAGTGGTTAGAGCGCTCGCTTTGCGAGCGAGAGACCTGAGTTCAATTCCAGGCAGAGGGCCAAACCTTGGGCAAGTTTCCTTACTCCACACAGAGCCTAATAATAATCCCTCCATAAACCCAAAATAATAAATTGGTCATTTTCAATCTACGACTGTCTGTGGGACATTGCTGTGCGCAATTGGCTGCCGCGTTCGCCCACAAATATACAGTCAATCCACTTTACAGTGTGTTCTGTGAAGCGCTTTGGGACGTCCTCCCGACGTGAAAAGCGCTATATCAAATGCGAGGATTATTATTAATGGCTCCTTCCACAACAGGCAACAGTTTCCACACCTGGGAGCCAACCTTAGCCGAGATCTGGTTGCACTTTTCCCCTGCAGTGGGCAATCGTTGAGCGTGGCACCACCAGTCACGACCAAGAAATGACCAGTCACGTATATCGATGAGAGAAAGGACACGTTGGGAGGACAAAACATTTCAGGATCTGCTCCCTGCTGGCTGGCGATCTGAGCAAATTTGTTCCCGTGCCCTGAAAAACGACTCCTGCGGCTTTAACTGTAAAACTCCTCACATTTGCAATGTAAGGGATTTGAAATTCATTTGCAAAGGCACTTGGAGAAATTTGAGATATTGGGATGTTGTTGTGTTCGGTTGGCTGCCATGTTCGCCTACAAGTACACAGTCCCTACACTTTACAGTAAATCCTGTGAAGCGCTTTGGGACGTCCTCCTGATGTGAAAGGCGCTGAACCAAATATAAGTATTATATTATTTTGATAATAATTATTACCTTTAATCACTCTTGAGACATTTTCGTGTGGGCCTGCAATTTGTTTTGCAACTGATCCGGTCCAAACATCTCAAAGCTCTTCACAGAAATGACAGTTGGGTGGGTGGATCATTATTGTAGGTAAACACAGCACTCTTTTGCGCATGGATTGATCCCACAGAAAAACATGATTTACAAAGTTTTACAAAGAACGTACAGCATCGAAAGCGACCACTTGGGCCTAACCAGTCTGTGTCAGTGTTTATACTCCACACCGTCGTGTGAAGATCTTCGAGACCTTCCTCTTTGACTGTGCCTTTAGCCATATTTCTCCTGCTACTCCGCGCCCCAACCCCACCCAACTGCGTCACCACCTTCTCTCCTAAACCCACCATATCTTTTCAAATATTGCAGTGCCAGAGCAACTTTAAATCCACCAAATGAACAAGCACATGACTTTGTTTTGTACGTTCCCCCCACCCCCCCCCCACACACACACACACACACAGAGTTATTGTTTGGCCACTGGAATCTCTTGAGCGGAGGAAATTGATAGGAATCAATTTTAAAATAATAATAAACCTTACATTTTGTAAAGCGTCTTTCATGTCAGGAGGATGTTCCATCCAATATCTCCCGAGTGTCCTGACCGACGATCCCCCAGATAAAACTAGTCCCTCGCTGCATGGCTGTTTGTGGACCATTGCTGTGCACAATTGGCTGCTTTAGGGAATCCACGCCTCCCACTTACAAATGCAAATTTGATAAGATTGTTAGAAGAGAACGCACAATCTCTCCCCAGAGGGATGCATTCGGCTTACCTAATTCCAGGCAGTTATTAGGCCCGGGGTGGCAAAAACCAAGGCTTGGGCACCCAGAGTGTGCGTTGGGGTAATTGCTAGTCTAACTGGCTAAGACTACATAGCTTGCCATCGATAGTGCTACCTGGTAAGGTTTCCCTCTACTTGTCCAGCTAGGACCACCCTACCCTTTAGGGCCTTTGGATGGCAGGGTTCACGGAGCCCAACACCCTCGTCAGGGCAGACACCGTACAGAGAGGAAGGTTCATAGCTGGAATGGGGTTGAAAGACTGAAGCCGGGACTTTGGGACACGTTTGGGACGCGAGACAGTCTGAACGTCCCCATTCATGCCGGCCTCGGGTGAATCATTCAATATAACAGTAATCCTTGCATCTGATACAGCGCCTTATCACATTGTCGAGATGTCTCATAGCACACCCACAGGATACACGGTAAAGCACGGCGACTTGTGTTTTGTGGGTGAAATGCAGCAGCCAATTTGCGCACGAGAGGAAAAAAAAAACAAGCCAGGAAAGCGAGGAAGACTTTCTCGCTTTCAAGGCATCAATACGGGTGTTCGGTAAAGAATTTGATGGGAGTGGTGTTGCGACACAAAATGCAATAGTGATTTTTTTTTAAAAACTTTTGGGGACCAGCCACATAGATTTGATGGGTCTATTGCACTGTGCAACTATCTCCAGTATCTTCTAACTCGCATGGAGTCTGTAAGCGGTTGGGTGCACTCAATGAAATATCCATTGCGTAGTACATGGCTGTATACGCACTCCCACCCACTTTCCTGAGCGCTGACCCAGGCAATGAGCATCGCAGGTAGAGAGAAGGGCAGTGAGTCTGGTCTGCTCTCGGAAACTCTCTGTGTATTATAACACCGTGTGTTACTGGCTATAACTCTCTGTGTATTATACAATAAGTGTGTTACTGGCTATAACACTGCATAGTGTAATGACAGTGTTACCAGCTATAACTCTGTATATTGTATAATAACACTTTATATTATATAACAGCACTGTGTTACTGGCTATAACATTGTACATTGTATAATAACTGTTACTGACTATAACTCTGTCTACTATACAATGACACACCGTGTTACTGGCTATAACACTGTATATTATATAATAAGACACTGTGTTACTGGCTATAACACTGTATATTATATAATAAGACACTGTGTTACTGTATATTAATAATAAGACACTGTGTTACTGGCTAACACTGTATATTATATAATAAGACACTGTGTTACTGGCTGAAACACTGTATGTTATATAATAACACGGTGTTACTGGCTATAACTGTGTTTTTTTAACAACAAAATTATATTTGTATATAAACTAAAGCTCTTCTCTCGTGGTCCAATCAACCAGGCCAGTTACGGTAAGTGTTTGTGCGACTTCGGGAACCACGTTAGAGAAAGGATACTATATGGCTATGGAGATGATGATAAATGAGATGAAAGAACAGTGTAATAACAATCCGTACATTTGATAAAAGCAGCTTATCGTGTCATCGAGACATCTCAAAGCCCTTCACACAAAATACTGTGTATTTTGTGGGCGAAATGCGGCAGACAATTTGCACACAGCAGCGTCCCACAAAGAGCAATGCAGGGAGTGACCACTTTTATTGGGGGGATTGCTGGCCGGGACCCACGGGAGACAGAGACAGAGAGAAACGCCCTTCTCTTTTCGAATGGTGCCACGGAATCCCTTAACATCCACCTGAACAGGGCACAGACGAGGCCTCGGTTTAACGTCTCATCCTAAAGCGACGCAGCCCCTCCCTCCCGCCAGCGCCGCGTTGGATTGTCAACCGAGCCCAGGGGTCTCCGTAGTCGATCACAGCGAGGTGGCGAGTCGAGCATTGTCAATAAAAACAAGAGGAAGGATCGATGTTTGGTGCAGTTTGCACAATAAAGTGTACACTTTTATTCCGAGATGCATGAAATACTTTGTGCATCTGACTTCCTTATCAATTGGACTTAAATAAATACAGTTCTGTCCCTCCTTCCTCTGGTCTTTCTGATCATATGCCACAGCGCCACCTCACGGTGATCGACCTGTTGGGAGACCCCCTGACCTGGACCACAGGTGTTCCAAGTTCCCAACGTGGGGTTTAAACCTTCAGACTCGCAGACGGCAATGCTGCTCTTCTGAGCCAAGAGGCTGATGTGGGGAGAGGAGATGAGGCCTTTTTACCCCGGGGGAGCAGTGAGGAGTGATCTCCGCCAATACCTCTCTCCGAAAGCCGCTGAAACCCTGGTCCGTGCCTTTGTCACCTCTCGGCTGGACTACTCTAACGCCCTCCGCGCCGGTCTCCCCTCCACTACCCCATCCATAAAATCCAGATTATACAAAACTCTGCCGCCCCCATTCTCACCCGCACCAAACCCCGCTCCCCGATCCCCCCCAAGTCCTGGTCAGACTGCCCTGACCGCCTGTCCCAGAGAGGATCGATTTCAAGATCCTCACCCTGGTATCCCTCCACTCCTCTGCACCCCCCGACCTCTCTGACCTCCTCTCTCCTCAAAACAGTACGTTGCCTTTGTTCCTCCGGGTCTGACCTCCTCCTCGTCCCCCCGAGTCCTCCGCTCCACCCTCGGCGGCCGTTGCCTTCAGCCACTATGCCCCGAGGCTCTGGAACTGCCTTCCTCACTCCCTTCCCCCCGCCCCCTCTATTCCTATGTTCAGGTCTCCGCTGAAGACCTTTCTCTTCGACCGCGCCTTTGGTCACCTTCCTCCCCCTCCCCCCGGCTCGGCCCCGGGATCCGTTACTGTGAGGCGCTCCGAGACGCCGTCCGGCGTGGAGGGTTGTTGTTGTTGATACGATGGAGGTGTTTCTGATAACCGAAAGGGTTTTCCGGTTTAAATCATGAAAAACCGTATCCACTGACAGAGGACTCAGAAACAAGTGGCTAAGAGTTAGAAGTGATTGGTGAGTCAACATCTGGAGGGAATCAAGTTAAGATGGTTAGTAAGCCAACAAATGGGGAGGTGAGGAGAAATGTTTTCACGCACAGGGTATAGAATGAGCGGCCAGGAGGTGGTGACTGAGGCAGAATCCATATCGTCCTTCAAGAGTGAACTGAGCACATACCTCAAAAAGAGTCAGCTACAGGAGTAACGAGGGGAACAGGACAGGGAAATGGGACTCAAAAGGATTTCTCTTAAAGAAGCAGCACAGATACGACGGGCCAAGTGTACCCTTTCTAAGCCGTAAATTTCACCCAAGGCTTCTACGATGTGGGAGGAAAAGGAGATGCTCAAAAGTGGGAGTTTGGTAAAGAAATCGAGAAGGTTTTCTTCTCCCGTTGGGTTGTCCCGCTGTGGAATAATTTGTTGGGTGGGGGGGGAATGTAGACAGCAGGCGATTAAGGGTCAAAAAGGAATTTGAGAAGCACAGGGGCAGAGAGAGGGTAACAGAGGGTGCAGTGAAATGGGTTTAGGGTGGAGGCACAAACACCAACACAAAATATAAAATGAGTCAAATGCACTTTCTCCCACTGTGTTACATCCCTATGGTTACACAAACCTCCTTGACAATGTCCGTCCACACTCCCAGGTCAGGTTTAGAGGCAGCGTTAAGCTCCCTCTACACTGTGCGTCCACACTCCCAAGTCAAGGTAAGAGACAGAGTAAAGTTCCCTCTACACTACCGTGCGTCCACACTCCCAGGTCAGTGACAGGACGGGTTAGAGACGGAGCGACGCTTTTTACTGTCTGCTTGAGACTCGCTACCCGGAACACACGGAGCAAAGTACCCGAGCCCTCAGTCACTGCCCGTTGGTGACACGCTGCAGTCATGGGGGCCTGAGAGTGCGAGAGACAGAAACAGAGGGTCAGAGATAAATAATACACAAACATACACAGACTCAGACACACACAAACACACATAAAGACTGACAAAGACAGCGAAATACAAACAGAGACAGAGAGTGAGAGACAGCGAGCCCTGGGCAGATATGAAAGGTATTCGACATAGGTGCGGAACCCCTGGCAGTGAGTAAATGGTTAAACAGGGCGGGCAGCAGTGAGCCCCAGCTGAGCCTCGGTTGGGGAGGTGGGTCTCTCAGTTGGGGGGAGGCTCGAGGTTGCCACTCGTGGCTCGTTGCAGTTTCTCACACGCCGCCCGGTGCCGCAGGAAGCTGTCCCTCCACATGAACTTCTTGCCGCACACGTGGCAGCCGAAGGGCTTGTGGCCGGTGTGGATCTTCATGTGCTCCACCAGGTGGTGCTTCATCTTGAACTTCTTCCCGCAGGCGGAGCAGCCGAAAGGTCTGAGGTTCAGGTGCATGTTGACGTGACGGTCCCGCTGGCTCTTGTGGGTGAAGGTCTTTCCGCAGTGACAGGCGAAGGCCTTGGGGGCTCCGGTGCCAGCCGGGGGCTGCACCGGGCCATGCCGCAGGTCCCCCCCCGCCCCCGGCACCCCCATCCCGCCCCCAGCCTGCAGCAGCAGGGGCAGCGGGTAAGCCCCGCCACCTCGCGGGCTCTCGTCCAGCCCCCCTTCATAGCCCAGCTCCTCCGAGGAACCGTAGAAATAGTCGGGCTGTTCGTCGCTGCCCCCTGCCCCGCCAGCCAACGTACGGACCCCCGCAATGCTGAGCTGCCGAAGACCCTCCTCCCCACCCACCCGCGGCCCCTTCAAAAAGTGCTGCCCGTCCTCCTCGCATGTCAGCACCAGGTCCTCCTCGGGCCTCTCCTTCTTCACGTACACCCAGCGCCCGAGCGGGGGCGGCTGGGCCAGAGGCAGCCGTGGGTACAGACTGTCTGGGCTGCGACTGCTGCTCTCGCCTTCCTCTTCCTCCTCCTCCTCCTCCCCCCCCCTGGCTGGCTCGGCCTCCCCAGCCCCCAGGGGCTGGTAGTCGCTGCCCGTCACGGCACCCCCGTCCCGGTCCTTGACGAAGCCGGTCTCCTCCTCCTCCTCCGAGCCCTCAGACTTGGCCTCCCGTGGCCTGGGCCTGGCTGCTTCCCGGGGGCTGAAGTAGTTGTTGCTGCTGCTGCTAGGGGACTGATTCTCAGTCGCGCGGGCTCCCCGGGGCCCGGGGCCAGTGCTGGGGGGAAGACCCTCTCGCAGCAGCTCGGTGCACTTGTCCACAATGTGCCACATCTGCAGGAAACTGCCCACCGTCAGGAAGCTGACGATGTCCGCGGGGGGCACGGCGAGCCGGCCGGTGTAGGAGGAGGTCAGGACGCTCTCGAAAGCCCCGGGGTCCATGGCCCCGGGTAGCACGATGCGGCTGGCGTTACGGAACAGCACCTGGTCGTGGAAGTAGGGGGAGGAAGCGGCCAGCACGGCTCGGTGGGCTTTGAAGACTCGGCCCTGAACCTGGATGGAGATGTCGCAGAACTTGCCCTCCGCCCTCTGCCGGTTGAGACTCTCCAGGAGGCTGTTGCCAAAGTTGGGGAAGTCCACGTACAGCATGTCTCTCCCCCCCACCCAGTGGCCGCTTTACGTCAAAGCCTGTCTTCCCGCTCTGAGAGGAGCAACGCACACAAGAGAGAAAAGAAAGTTGTTAAAACGATGATCGCTCTGGGTAACACAGCAGAGGAGGAGAGAAACTCTTCTCTTCTTCCAATAGCGTCACTCTAACGCAGGGACACAGCAACAAATTACATTTGTTTAGCGCCTTTCACATCGGGAGGATGTCCCAAGGCGCCGGATATCATAGAATCATAGGACTGTACAGCACAGAAGGCCATTTGGCCCATCGTGTCTGTGCCGGGCTCTTTGAA
>NW_024706089.1:0-15285 GCF_018977255.1 Callorhinchus milii | reverse complement strand
GCAGAGATGGAGGAGGCGCTGCTTCGCCTCGCAGAGCTGCTCTGCGCCACCGCTCCCTCCTGGGCGAGCTGCGGTGCTCGTGGCCGATGGCGGGAGGGAGAGAGGAGGCGCGGCGCTCGCCCGAGCCCGCCGCCGCCATTCCCCCATGGATGTGGGAGAATGCTTCCGGGTGTGTCGTCACTTCCACCAGAGGAGCAGTGACCGCTGGGAGCGACGTCACTTCCGGGCCCAGCGTGGGCCAAACCGACGACGCCGCGTCATCAGCGCTGCGTCCCTCACCGCCGGGTGACAGCTGTTGGCAACCTAGCATACCGCGTCATCAGCGCTGCGACCGGACAGTGAGGGCGCCATTCTTACTGTAACCAGCGCCGGGCCGGCACATGGACCGACCGCTGGTCGCCGCCTCTGCTGTTCTGGCTAAAGATTGGAGGTCGGGAGACCAGGCCCCTGACACTTCGTACATTTTACGCGCTCCGGATTAATGATTTTTTGTTGATTTTCTTCGTTGTCGTCGGGGAGTCGTGACTGTTGTTGGGTAAACTGTGTGGAGCTTCGCTCGTGAGTGTTGTCAATGTGTGTGCGAAACTTGCTTGTGATTGTTAACAATGTATGGTTTATATTGAGCTTTGTTCGTGATTGTTAATGTACAGCTTGTGCTGTCATTGTTAACGATGTATATACTGTATGGGGCATTTATCTTGAGATGGTGACATGCTGCCAAGGATTGGAATTGTCATGCTGGCTCTCAAATATCTTGGGGTGCAGATCCTGACCAGGATGTCCCAGCGGGTGTTGCGTGTCTAACACGAGAGTTGTGGTCCCGTCATGCTATGGCTGACGGCTTGACCTGACAGCCCGGAGATAGAGACACTCCGTGGCATGTCTAGCCTAGTGGGCTGTGTGCTCACATGGCTCGGAGAGGGTGGTCCCGTCATGGAATAGCTGACGGCTTGACCTGACGGCCCGGAGGTTGAGACCCTCCGTGGTACGTCTGGAGCAGTAGGCTCGCCCTGACGGCCGGAGATTGAAACACTCCGAGGCGCGTTGAAACAGTGGGCTGGAGATTCGTGGTGTTCAGGTGTAGTTGTCCCGTTACGTTGGGACTGTATCCCTCAGTTGTCAGGGTGCATGTTGTGCAGGGAGTGAACAATGGTTGGGTCTCAGATCGGTCGGTACAACTATATGCTGCGATGCGAGTCTTGGAGAGAGGTTGGGTCTCAGATCGGTCGGTACAGCTATATGCTGCGATGCGAGTCTTGGAGAGAGATTGGGTCTCAGATCGGTCGGTACAGCTATATGCTGCGATGCGAGTCTTGGAGAAAGATTGGGTCTCAGATCGGTCGGTACAGCTATACTGCTGCGATGCGAGTCTTGGAGAGAGACTGGGTTGAAGTCCCCCCGATATGGCCGACGTGCGCGGTTTTAGGATGGAGACGCCACGTTGGAAAGGCGGGGTGCAAACGGTTGACATGTAATGTCGGTGGTGGTCCTCATTGAGGGCGGCTGGGACGCAAGCACGGGATGCCTTGGAGATGCCGGTTCGCGGCGTGCGGCCACCATTTATGGACAGGAGCAGGCAGATTATTTTGGTTGTGTCATGTAAATTTTATATATATTTACAAATGTAGATACTGGAGCAGCCCTGAAGTGCGACTTCTTTGCCCAGTACATGGGTCGGCCCTGAAGTACGACTTCTCGACCCGGGACGTAGACAGACGTCCGGATAAGTGTGTGTAGAGGATGCTCGACATGTTGGTCTTCGCCTTCTCTCCACCTGACGGATGGGAGGCTGGCAGAGTGGTGTGGATCCCTGCCATCCATGCGGTGGTTGTGTATTTTCGGTTCGATTACCGGTGTTGGTTGTGCATCCAATGCGTCGGAATCTGTATATTTGTTGTTAATTCCCCGTTTTCTATGCGGATCCGAGGAGGGCTAGGTTGTGCCGCGGGTCGTTTGTTCACGTGTTATTGCTTCACCTTTTTGTTGATTGATGCTTGTATATAGTGTAGAGTTGTACAGGTTGGTTATGGTTTTATGGTTGCTTTCTTGTTCTCTTTTCTTTTCCTGTTGAGGCTCGCATATTTTTTTTCTCTCTCTCCCTTCGTTAATTTAAACTTTCTAATTATTGACAGCCGGGACGGCTGGAGGCTACGTAGAGGGGGTAATGTAGTGACATAAGAGGGGAGGGGCTGCTGGGGGCTTGGATCTCAGGCGAGTCCAGACGCTTAAGCCTTGGGCGCCAGGCGCTGGGTTCCCAGGGGGTCCAGACGCTTAAGCCTCTGGGCGCCAGGCGTTGAGTTCCCAGGCGCTTAATCCCTGGGCGCCGCCAACGGGGGGGGCTGTGTGTGCTCTGTGGATGTCTGGTGGCGCACACGGCCCCACCCCTCGTTGGACCAGGCATAAAAGGAGAGCTCCCTGGACGATCGGGGCCGAGTTGTAACTCAAGACCCAAGACCACGACCAGCCATCTGAAGACCCTGGGATGCTGTGAGAGCCAGCGCTGGGACTCTGGAACTCCCGACTCTACGGCCTTGTGAGGGCGAGCGTAAGCCAGAGTAGAGTATCTAGGCTGTGTAGCTAGGCTGTGTACCTAGCTGTAACAGAGTATCAGGACTGTTGGAGTGTTGTATTGTAATAAAGAAGTTACATCTACAAGTGTTCCGGAACCCGTTACACAAGGACAGCTGGGCTAGGGGTCTCAGGGCTCTATCTCTTCCTCCTCCGTCTTCCGTCTTCACTGGTTACCAATCCCTCGAGCGCCCGCGCGCATCGCCTTCTATAGTCCTCCGCTCCCGAGGGGGCGGAGCCTATGCGGACCGCGATGTGAGCACCCACTCTAGTTGACCAATCACCACGCGCTACCACACGATCCCTTTTGCCAGCGCGTATCACCACCCCATAACCAATCACACGCGCTGCCACACGATCCCTCACTGTCAGCGCGCATCACCAATACACAGCCAATCACCACGCGCTGCCACACGATCCCTACTGCCAGCGCGTATCACACTACACATATATTATCAGAGTATGTTTTTTGTTTGCATTCTGACCACAAGTATTGTGGTTAATTCAGACATGATTCCTTGTAAAAGGTTTCAGTTTTTTTTTTACATCTTAACACCTGTTTTGTTGCCAGGAAAAAGGGGAAATCTATTCTCATATTTTGGTATTGGCAAAGGAGGTCCATGATGTTCCACGTTATAATGCCTTGCTTTGTGAGAGCCACGTTCAGTCACGAATCAGCTATGGCTCAGTCTCTAAAACTCAGGCTCAGCTCCAGCTCAGCTCCAGCTCAGCCGTGGTTTGGCTCAGGCTTGAGCCACTCAGCTGCTGATAAAGATACACGAGTGGCTCAGCCGTGCTTGGCTCAACTCCTGGAAATCCTGAGTGTGGCTGGGGCCATGCTCGGAGTCGGCTCAATTCACACATTAGGGAATCACTACGTTAAGGCAGCACCCCAAACCCCCTCTATCCCTTGCTTATGTTATCCTCTTCCCTATCCTTTTCTGGAACCTTCCATGAGCGTGCTACTGGAACTCACAATGACATTACACTTGGGGAAATTATATTTATTCTGAATATAATTTGTTTCTGGTCATTCCTTAAGCAAGTATAAGTCATGATTCATTTGTGGATTTTCTCTGCACAGCTCCAAGCGTGATAAATCTCAGAGAATGGAGATCAAGATCGCTCTGGAACTTCAGGGCGAGGGCAGTGATGAGGACTACAACATCGTCAAAGTCCTGAACCATTTTGACTTCAGAGGACACCACTGCATTGTCCTGGAGCTGTTGAAGTACGTACCATTTGGTCCCACCGCCCCCCCCCCCTGGCGTGGTTAACTTCATTAGCTAAACAAAAACTATTTTATTTAGCAGGTAAAGCCCACTGCCCGATTAGTTATTTTTCACAAGCGGCCTGGCTACAAATGATAGCTCAAAAAAGTGGCTGATGTGGAAATGTATGGCAGCCAAATACTCTAAACACATATTTCTAAATGTGGAGGGAAAAACCAGAGGACCCGGAGAAAAATCCACGTGACCAGGGGAGAACATGCAAACTCAGAATATACATGCGTCAGGGTCAGGATCAAAGCCCCGATCTCTTCCACACTAGGGGGGTGATAACATCACACCACCGGGGCTAGATGTTACTTTTGGGATTCCCGTGCCAACCTCGCATTGCGATACTGTGGAGCTGTCATGTGCCCCAGGTGCACTAGAGGGCCACTCCTCTTTTCTCAATCAGCGCCGCCCACTTTTATATAGCCACGCCTCCACTCGATCAGCAGGTTGGCTGCAGCGCAGTGGTGACGCTTGTGCCCCTCGGTGACACGGACGCCTTTCTGTGTGGAGTTTTATCTCCTAATAGATAACTCCACCACCCGGAAACAGAGCCAATGAAAGCAAGTGGTCAGATGTGCTAGCTGATTCGGTTTATCAGCAAACCAATGACTCATATTAGTCGTGAATGTGCAAATAGAATATTAATATTGTCGTTATCATAATCCACGCAGTATTGCAGGGTATGCCACTGACACTGCGTCGTTGTTGTAATTGTTTCAATTTAAAGCTTTCGTGACTGCAGGGATTCATCTTCTTTGGTTATTTCGGTAAAGTCACGTAGAAGGGTAGTAATAAAATAATAAAAATAAAAACATAATAAAATAAAATAATTCTCACGACGTTTCGGCTACAACGCAAGCAGCCGTCTTCTTCACCTGAAGACGGCTGCTTGCGTTGTAGCCGAAACGTCGTGAGAATCATTTATTTATTGTGTTATTTTATTATGTTCTTCACCTGAAGACGGCTGCTTGCGTTGTAGCCGAAACGTCGTGAGAATTATTTTATTTTATTATGTTTTATTTTTATTATTTTATTACTTCCCTTCTACGTGACTTCACCGAAAGAACCAAGAAGTTGTAATTGTTGTTGTTGCTTCTGCCTCTTTCACAGGGAGAGCTGTGATGCCGCCGCCGCGAAGCCGTTCGGCAGGCGCCAAATCCCCGACCTCGCCACCACCAAGCAACGGAGCCGACCCCTCGTCTCCCTCACCTCACCTCACATGAACACACCCGCACTCATTTCCCCCCCCATAGAGCTCCGAGGGGAGGTCGCCTGGCCGACCGGTTTTTATCCGAGAAACCCTTATCGGGATCAACTCTCACGGTTTCCGGCGATCAGGGAATTGGATGACCTCCCCCGTGCTACGTTGCGCCGCGGCGCTGCGACCGGCCTTAATATTGTGTGGTCGCGGCGTGGGGCATTCGGCCACCGCGGTTGAGGCGCATTTCCCCCCACACACGCCAGTATCGACGGGGCAGGCAGAGGGAATAAGCATTGTGATGGAGGAGCATCATTAGAAAACACGCAGCGCATCTGAACTGCATAATCAGGCACCCCCGCACCGGCAGCGGAGGGACGGCATAATTACGCTCGGGTACGCAGGCACCATTGTTAGGGGAGTTAAAGGATAAGGCTATTAGTATAAATAATCGGGAGAGGGGAGGCGCGCGAGGAGCCATGCACAGCTTCCCACGACGGGCCTTTGTGATGGACACCGCCGCATGAACCTCGATGATGGGGGCCTGCGTGAGAAAAGGATTGATTGGAATTTGCGCCGTGCAGGTCGCTCATTGATTAGCGGAACAAAGGCACCGCGGAGTTGCCTGGCCCGGGCGAGGGGGGCGCGTGCCATTGTTTGGAGTTCACGCCGCGCGGACAAAGGATTAATTAGCATAGCGAAGGCGCACGGTGCGTGGGAAGGGGGTAGGGGTCCGGGAATCAGGATAAATGGGGAGCGCAAAGGGGAAATCGCTCTCTTACTCCAGCGCCAGGCGACCAGACGCAGCTCCAGCCAGCGACCCGGACGTCCGTGAGACGCACCGAGGCACGCGGTGAGCACAAGGATCAGCGGACCGCCGTGGACACTTAACAGTGAGTAAGAAGGTGAATTAGAATCATAGCAGATAAATCGGGAATAGGTATAGAGGTATCAGCGTAGGCCAGCCTCGTCGACTCACTGATTTAACATCTAGTTCCAGGTAGCGGATAATAAATCATTAATAGCGAAGCGTGGTCTCGTGTGATCTCGTGTTATAAGTGTGAACGCGTGTGGTACGGTGTATGCGTAAGCTCGCGGCGTGCGTAATCGGCGTACCCCAGGTGCGCGATCATAACGTGAGCGGCCAGCAGGCGGCGAGCGCTGCGCAGAGCGGCGCAAGAGTGGGTATCGCGTGTGGAGCTGTATGCGTGTGTGCGCGCACGTTCACTACGTGTATAATACAGGTGCGCGATCCTAACGTGAGTGGGCTGTGTTGAGTGAGTGCCGCGCAGAGCTGTGTGTGGGTGTGCGCGTACGTAATTAACCATGCCTATTACGCGGACCCGCGGGGGAGGGGAATCCTCGAGCGACGGCTCTCACCCCATGGGTGAAGAACCCAACAGCGGTTCGCCTAGTAGCGAGGGGGCGAGTAATGAGGTTAATAATGAGGTTAACCCGGCCGTTAGCGGTACAGATGGAGGGATCTCGGGGGCCAGCGACCCCACAAATTGGTGTCAGAAACGGGACGATCCCCCGCGCCCCCAAGGGAAAGAGGCCCCCCAACCCAGGTTAAAATCAAATGCACATTTACGGGCAAAGGAATTCCATCATGGAAATCGTTTGCCCGCAGCATCAGGGGGGCTAAAAAGGTTAATGGGTGGTCGGATGAGGAGGCGTTGCAGCAGTTAGAGATACATTTAGATGGGCGAGCAGCTGACTTTGTGGAAGCTTTGCCCGCAAGCGCACAAACTCAGTGGGAAAAATTAATGTGCGAACTCGAACGGCGCTTCGGCGCCTATGACGAGGAGGAGGCGCAGGCGGCCTTAGAGGCACGCCGCCGTCAGCCCGGCGAGGATCTGCGAGATTACGCCGAGGACGTACGCATGTTGACCCAGCTCGCGTACCCGGAGCACGAGGCGAAAGTAATTGAGAGCCTCGCCGCCGGGAAGGTCCAGCGATATTTGGCACGCACCCCGTGGTGGCAGCCAAATATAGACGGTGCACGCCTCTCCTTTAACACACTTGTCGAGCGCGCGCGTAAATGCGAGAAGCTCTCGGGTGAGCGCGCGCAGCCTCGAGGGAGGGGACGAGAGTGCGCCGTAGCGAGCCTACTCTCGGACGAGGAGGAGGAGCTCGCCATCGCAGGAAGGGGACGGGCAAGGGAGCCCCAGAGACCCAGCGAGAAAACCCCGGGGTGGGTAGCTGGGTTACAGGCCGGTATGGGAGATATGATAACAAGTAGGTGAGAGGGTAACCAACGTAGGTGAGAGGGTAACCCAGGTACGCGAGGAAGCAAATAAAAATATGAAGACCCTCCAGTCTGAGATGGGTGAACTACGTTCCACGGTAGGGGGGCTAGCCGGGAGGGTGTCCCAATTAGAGTCCGATTTGGGACAACTGCGTACTGGGGGAGGGAGAGGGAGTGGGCAGGGGGCCCACTACGGAGCCGCCCCCCTCCTCGGCATGTTATATGTGCGATCGCCGAGGGCATTTAGTGAGAGACTGTCCTGAAATCACCCGAGCTAGGCAGATGCGGGGGTTAAACTCCAACGCCCCCTAGAAAGCGGACCAACTAGGGGTGCAATCGACGCGGTCCCGATACAAATAGACGATAATGAGAATAATGGCGAGCGAGTGATCTCCACACAGGTTCCAGCAACAACGCCCACGGAAACGGTGACTCCTGGCGACTGGCTACGGGAGCTGGTGGCGGGGATCACGGGGGCCACGTCGCTGGTGGAAGGGGAGGTTAACGGAGTGCGTACCCGAATCCTGCTGGACACGGGGGCGGTGGCCTCGCTCGTGAGCGCAGCGCACTGCAGCGCGATCGGGGTCGACGTGCGTCACCTGCAGGCCCCGGACCGCGCGCTGCACACTGCGAGCGGAGCCGGAATGGGGCTGCTGGGGAGAGCCACCCTAGAGGTCCGCATAGGCAGCCAGGTGTGCACGCAGGAGTTCTACGTGTCGAGTGCGTTGTGTCACGAGTGTATCGCAGGCACCGACCTCCTAGAACGGTTGGGACTCAACGTGCAACCCCGCCAGCGATGCGCCACCATGGAGAGCAACGGCGAGCGGATACCGTTCCTGGGACGAGAACCAACGCGCCTCCGCTTTGCACCTGTGGCCGCTATCCTGGCGACGGCAGTCACCATCGGCCCGCTCACCGAGATGCTGGTGCCGGTGGCAACATCCCCCACCGACCCCGCGCTCCGACCATCAGGGGAGGTAATGCTAACTCCTCACCCGGAGTTGGCAAAACGGTATGGGGTTGTGGGATCCGCCACGTTGGTAAACGCAGATGGGGACCGATTGTTTATGCGGATGTTTAACCCCCACAATACCCCAGCGATACTGCGACGGCGCACCCCGATAGCCACAGTACACCCCCTGCACGCACGCCACTCTAACGACTCGGTGTTCGCACTCTGGGCTGAGGACCCCGGTCGTCCTGAGGGTGAGCAGGACCTGGCCTGGCGAGTCGGCCCGACTCCCCGAGCCGAGGTCGTTCCCCTGCTCGACGCGTTACATGTACCATGGGCGGACTTACCTAAGGGAGAGGCCGATCGGCTGCGCGAGTTACTGCGGGAGTATGCCGACGTGTTCAGCGAACACGACTCGGACGTGGGTCGGACCGACCTTGTTAAGCACCAAATTGACACCGGTGCAGCCCGACCCATCAAACTCCCTGCGTACCGAGTGGGCGCACCCGAACGCACCCAGATCAAAGAGGCGGTTGGGGACATGCTTCGCGATAACATAATTCAGCCCTCGGCGAGCCCCTGGTCAGCCCCGGTGGTACTAGTAACGAAAAAGGATGGGTCAACCCGGTTCTGCGTCGATTACCGTAAACTGAACGCAGTCACGCTCGGCGACGCCTTCCCCATACCCCGCATCGACGACACTTTTGACAGCCTCGCCGGAGCGCGATATTTTTCCACCCTCGATCTCGCGTCCGGGTACTGGCAGGTGGAGATGGCGGAGGAGGATCGGCCGAAAACCGCATTCACCACCCCGATGGGACTATTCGAGTTTCGAGTACTCCCGTTCGGACTCACCAATGCACCCGCGACGTTCCAGCGGCTGATGGAGTTGGTGATGCGGGGTTGCAATGGGAACAGTGCCTGATTTACTTGGACGATGTGATAGTGTTCAGTAGATCTTTGTCTGAGCATTGGTCCAGGCTACGAGAGGTGTTCCAGCGACTGCGAGCGGCTCATCTCAAGCTCAAGCCACGTAAGTGTTACATCGCACAACGCGAGGTGGGGTACCTCGGGCATCGCGTCAGCGAGGCAGGCGTGCGCACCGATCCGGAGAAGGTACGCGCCGTAGTGGAGTGGCCACGGCCAAGGAATCTGACGGAGATCAGATCATTTTTGGGGCTCGCCACCTATTATCGTCGATTTGTAAAGGGATTCAGCGAGATTGCACGCCCCCTCACCCAACTCACCTCCCCTAAGCACCCCTATCAGTGGACGGGGGCCTGCCAGACGGCCTTCACCACTCTCAAAGACCACCTCACCCACGCCCCCACCCTCGCTTTCCCCGATTTTACCACCGATTTTATTTTGGACACCGACGCCTGCAGCAGCGGGCTGGGCGCGGTGTTGTCACAGGTACAGGATGGGACGGAACGAGTCATCGCGTACGCCAGCCGGACCTTGAGTGGGGCCGAGCTGAACTATTGCGTGACCCGCCAAGAGTTGTACGCCGTGATTTTCGCATGTAAACAGTTCCGGCCGTATTTGTACGGCAGGAGATGTCGCGTACGCACTGACCATTATGCTCTGCAGTTCCTTCTTACATTCAAGGAGCCGCGGGGGCAGATGGCCCGTTGGTTGGCGCAGTTGCAGGAGTACAACCTGCAAATCGAGTATCGGGCTGGCCGGACGCATGCAAACGCGGACGCCTTGTCGAGGCGACCCACGGTGTACGCCGAGACGAGGGCGGAGGAGGCCTGCCCGTGTTTCACGGGGGGACGCTGCCGGCAGGCAACGGACCCCCGAGAGGCCGCGGCCACTGACCCCCCCCAGCGAGAGAGAGTGCAGTGTGCGCCACAGAGACCCTCACAGGTGGCACTGAGGATCCCGTCGACCGCCCGGCAAGCGCGGGACCCGCGGCTCGGGACCCGATCGGACGGATCCAGGAGGACGTCGGCTGCGCCTTCCCGGGCCTAAACGACGAGCAGCTGAGACAGACCCAGCAGCGAGATCCGGATCTGGCGGCAGTGGAGGCGGCACTGCGGGAGGAAAAGAGCGCCCTACCAGGACCCTGGAGCGGTTTGTATGCCCGGTTGTGTGTGCAGAACGGAGTGGTACGGGAGTTAACCGAGGCCGGCCAGCCGGGGTGCATCTGTGTTCCTGCCCAGGTGCGACCCCAGCTGCTACGGCTGGTGCATGACCACCCACTCGGGGGCCACGATGGGGAACGACGCACTCGAGAGACCCTGCGTCGCCAGTATCTCTGGCCCAAATTGGCACAAGACGTGGCGGCCTGGGTACAGGGCTGCCGCGCCTGTCAGCAGTGCGGGCCGAAACCGGCACGATACCAGGTACCCCTAAGGCCGTTCCGCGTCAGCCGCACGAATCAGCTGGTCGGGATCGACCTACAGGGGCCATTCCCGCGATCCCATCGAGGCAACCGATATATCCTAGTCGCAGTAGAGTATTTCACCCGCTACCCCGTGGCAGTGGCCATCCCTGATAAAACGGCCTTGGTGGTGGCCCGGGCATTTGTGGAACACTACGTACTTAAGCACGGGATCCCAGAACGAGTCCTCACCGACCAGGGTAGCGAGTTCGAGGCCGAGCTGTTCCAGGCACTGTGCCGAGAATTCGGAATCCAGAAGGACCGAACCACAGCGTACCACCCCCAGGCGAACGGTATGGTGGAGCGCATGAATCAGACCTTAGCGGGGAAACTCAAACGTATGGCGGCCGCAAATCAACGGGATTGGGACGAACACCTCCCCTACGCCCTTTTCGCCTACGCCACCACCGTACACACGTCGACGGGACAAACCCCGTTTTTAATGATGTTCGGCCGTGAGTCTCGTTTACCCGCAGATCTGCTATTCGGCGTCCCTTCCCCCAGCCGGAGGAGGGAAGCCGCCCCGTGGAACACCTGTTGGAGACCCTGCGAGAAGCCCGAGGCCGAGCATACCCGCAAGGGGAAGCCGCGCATCGGCGGCAGGAACAGGGCACCCGACCCCGCATGGAACCCCCCTTATTCCTGACAGGCGCTAAGGTGTGGCTACACACCCCTCGCGTCGGGGCCGGGCAGGTGGGGAAACTGACGACCTACTGGCGGGGACCCTGGACCGTGGTGCGGCAGATCTCCCCCTGGACGGTACTAATTTATGGCGGGGAGAGGGGTCGAGAGACGGTGGTCAATGTCCGCCGCTTAAAACCATGGAAAGCGGCCCCGGCGAGAGAGAACCCCGTCACCCGAAGGCCCCGAAATCCCGGAGTACCCGCACCCCTCGTGTTGGGGGGCCTCGCACACTACATGGGCCCCGCCGGGCCCCCGAGACGCCCCGATCCAGTCCGGAGACGGCGCGGACGACGGCCACTAACCCTTCCGCTGCTGAGTTTGTGCCCCAGCCCACAGGTGCCGGAGGACGGGGAGAGCCGCTGGAGTGGAGGAGGAGACCGCCGCAGGAGCTACAGAGGACGGAACCACCCGCCCCGAGGCCAGCCACCAGGTCCGGACGGATCCCCCGGACCCCGCAACGTTTCCTCGTGGGCGCGGCCCAAGCGAGGTGCTCCAGTCAACCCGGGACGGGGACTGGCACCTCGGGGGGCTATGTGATGCCGCCGCCGCGAAGCCGTTCGGCAGGCGCCAAATCCCCGACCTCGCCACCACCAAGCAACGGAGCCGACCCCTCGTCTCCCTCACCTCACCTCACATGAACACACCCGCACTCATTCCCCCCCATAGAGCTCCGAGGGGAGGTCGCCTGGCCGACCGGTTTTTATCCGAGAAACCCTTATCGGGATTAACTCTCACGGTTTCCGGCGATCAGGGAATTGGATGACCTCCCCCGTGCTACGTTGCGCCGCGGCGCTGCGACCGGCCTTAATATGGTGTGGTCGCGGCGTGGGGCATTCGGCCACCGCGGTTGAGGCGCATTTCCCCCCACACACGCCAGTATCGACGGGGCAGGCAGAGGGAATAAGCATTGTGATGGAGGAGCATCATTAGAAAACACGCAGCGCATCTGAACTGCATAATCAGGCACCCCGCACCGGCAGCGGAGGGACGGCATAATTACGCTCGGGTACGCAGGCACCATTGTTAGGGGAGTTAAAGGATAAGGCTATTAGTATAAATAATCGGGAGAGGGGAGGCGCGCGAGGAGCCATGCACAGCTTCCCACGACGGGCCTTTGTGATGGACACCGCCGCATGAACCTCGATGATGGGGGCCTGCGTGAGAAAAGGATTGATTGGAATTTGCGCCGTGCAGGTCGCTCATTGATTAGCGGAACAAAGGCACCGCGGAGCTGCCTGGCCCGGGCGAGGGGGGCGCGTGCCATTGTTTGGAGTTCACGCCGCGCGGACAAAGGATTAATTAGCATAGCGAAGGCGCACGGTGCGTGGGAAGGGGGTAGGGGTCCGGGAATCAGGATAAATGGGGAGCGCAAAGGGGAAATCGCTCTCTTACTCCAGCGCCAGGCGACCAGACGCAGCTCCAGCCAGCGACCCGGACGTCCGTGAGACGCACCGAGGCACGCGGTGAGCACAAGGATCAGCGGACCGCCGTGGACACTTAACAGTGAGTAAGAAGGTGAATTAGAATCATAGCAGATAAATCGGGAATAGGTATAGAGGTATCAGCGTAGGCCAGCCTCGTCGACTCACTGATTTAACATCTAGTTCCAGGTAGCGGATAATAAATCATTAATAGCGAAGCGTGGTCTCGTGTGATCTCGTGTTATAAGTGTGAACGCGTGTGGTACGGTGTATGCGTAAGCTCGCGGCGTGCGTAATCGGCGTACCCCAGGTGCGCGATCATAACGTGAGCGGCCAGCAGGCGGCGAGCGCTGCGCAGAGCGGCGCAAGAGTGGGTATCGCGTGTGGAGCTGTATGCGTGTGTGCGCGCACGTTCACTACGTGTATAATACAGGTGCGCGATCCTAACGTGAGTGGGCTGTGTTGAGTGAGTGCCGCGCAGAGCTGTGTGTGGGTGTGCGCGTACGTAATTAACCATGCCTATTACGCGGACCCGCGGGGGAGGGGAATCCTCGAGCGACGGCTCTCACCCCATGGGTGAAGAACCCAACAGCGGTTCGCCTAGTAGCGAGGGGGCGAGTAATGAGGTTAATAATGAGGTTAACCCGGCCGTTAGCGGTACAGATGGAGGGATCTCGGGGGCCAGCGACCCCCACATAATGGTGTCAGAAACGGGACGATCCCCCGCACCCCCAAGGGAAAGAGGCCCCCAACCCAGGTTAAATAAATGCACATTTACGGGCAAAGGAATTCCATCATGGAAATCGTTTGCCCGCAGCATCAGGGGGGCTAAAAAGGTTAATGGGTGGTCGGATGAGGAGGCGTTGCAGCAGTTAGAGATACATTTAGATGGCGGGCAGCTGACTTTGTGGAAGCTTTGCCCGCAAGCGCACAAACTCAGTGGGAAAATTAATGTGCCGAACTCGAACGGCGCTTCGGCGCCTATGACGAGGAGGAGGCGCAGGCGGCCTTAGAGGCACGCCGCCGTCAGCCCGGCGAGGATCTGCGAGATTACGCCGAGGACGTACGCATGTTGACCCAGCTCGCGTACCCGGAGCACGAGGCGAAAGTAATTGAGAGCCTCGCGCCGGGAAGGTCCAGCGATATTTGCACGCACCCCGTGGGGCAGCCAAATTAGACGGTGCACGCCTCTCCTTTAAGCACTTGTCGAGCGCGCGCGCGAAATGCGAGAAGCTCTCTGGTGAGCGCGCGCAGCCTCGAGGGAGGGGACGAGAGTGCGCCGTAGCGAGCCTACTCCGACGAGGAGGAGGAGCCCGCCATCGCAGGAAGGGGACGGGCAAGGGAGCCCCAGAGACCCAGCGAGACTACCCCGGGGTGGGTAGCTGGGTTACAGGCCGGTATGGGAGATATGATAACCAAGTAGGTGAGAGGGTAACCCAGGTACGCGAGGAAGCAAATAAAAATATGAAGACCCTCCAGTCTGAGATGGGGAACTACGTTCCACGGTAGGGGGGCTAGCCGGAGGGTGTCCCAATTAGAGTCCGATTGGGACAACTGCGTACTGGGGGAGGGAGGGAGTGGGCAGGGGCCCACTACGGAGCCGCCCCCCTCCCGGGCATGTTATATGTGCGATCGCCGAGGGCATCTTAGTGAGAGACTGTCCTGAAATCACCCGAGCTAGGCAGAGCGGGGGTTAAACTCCAACGCCCCCTAGAAGCGGACCAACTAGGGGTGCAATCGACGCGGTCCCGATACAAATAGACGATAATGAGAATAATGGCGAGCGAGTGATCTCCACACAGGTTCCAGCAACAACGCCCACAGAAACGGTGACTCCTGGCGACTGGCTACGGGAGCTGGTGGCGGGGATCACGGGGGCCACGTCGCTGGTGGAAGGGGAGGTAACGGAGTGCGTACCCGAATCCTGCTGGACACGGGGGCGGTGGCCTCGCTCGTGAGCGCAGCGCACTGCAGCGCGATCGGGGTCGACGTGCGTCACCTGCAGGCCCCGGACCGCGCGCTGCACACTGCGAGCGGAGCCGGAATGGGGCTGCTGGGGAGAGCCACCCTAGAGGTCCGCATAGGCAGCCAGGTGTGCACGCAGGAGTTCTACGTGTCGAGTGCGTTGTGTCACGAGTGTATCGCAGGCACCGACCTCCTAGAACGGTTGGGACTCAACGTGCAACCCCGCCAGCGATGCGCCACCATGGAGAGCAACGGCGAGCGGATACCGTTCCTGGGACGAGAACCAACGCGCCCCGCTTTGCACCTGTGGCCGCTATCCTGGCGACGGCAGTCACCATCGGCCCGCTCACCGAGATGCTGGTGCCGGTGGCAACATCCCCCACCGACCCCGCGCTCCGACCATCAGGGGAGGTAATGCTAACTCCTCACCCGGAGTTGGCAAAACGGTATGGGGTTGTGGGATCCGCCACGTTGGTAAACGCAGATGGGGACCGATTGTTTATGCGGATGTTTAACCCCCACAATACCCCAGCGATACTGCGACGGCGCACCCCGATAGCCACAGTACACCCCCTGCACGCAC
>NW_024706088.1:0-15326 GCF_018977255.1 Callorhinchus milii | reverse complement strand
TCGCGTCATCAATGTACATCCTGAATCGGCTATCTAAAGTCGATTAATACCAATAAAAAAGCTATATACTTGAAAAAAACCGTTTAAAATGTTGAGTAAAGATGTACCTACAGACGCATTCCAACTTTAGCTCAACAGGAACACTTAACGACTACAATTGAACCCTCTCACAACCAGTGCTCATCACACCACTTCGGCAAGTAATCCGATAACATTACAAACCACCACTGTGCACGTAATTAAACTCACAAAAACTGTAAAACTAAAATGGTCAAAATTATAACCAAAAAGTACTCGATACGGCTTAATAGGTATAACCACATGACATAATTTTTTTCAGTCACCCCGAGCTCTCTGGTTGACTCTCGAGCCACTCCATTACATCCAGCCATCTCTCGGGATCCAACTGCATGGGATCGAAGGTGGAAACTTCTTCAGGACTCATTGCAGCACCTTGAATTTCAGCTTTTGATTTCAGTTTCCTATCATTGTGGACCTTCTGATGCCTGTTCATGTTGATGAGTGTGCAAATGCCTCCCCACACACAGGGCACAGGAATGGCTTCTCGCCCGTGTGTGTTCTCTGGTGACGCTGAAGATGTGATGAGTGTGCAAATGTCTTCCCACACACAGGGCACAGGAATGGCTTCTCGCCCGTGTGTGTTCTCTGATGACTCTGAAGATGTGATGAGTTTGCAAATGTCTTCCCACACACAGGGCACAGGAATGGCTTCTCGCCCGTGTGTGTTCTCTGATGAGCTGAAGATTTGATGACTGTGCAAATGTCTTCCCACACACAGGGCACAGGAATGGCTTCTCGCCCGTGTGTGTTCTCTGATGACTCTGAAGATGTGATGAGTGTGCAAATGTTTCCCACACACAGAGCACAGGAATGGCTTCTCACCCGTGTGTGTTCTCTGGTGTCTCTTAAGACTTGATGACCATGAAAATGCCTTCCCACACACAGAGCAATTGAATGGCTTCTTGCCTCCGTGTGCGTGGGGCTGTGGAGAGCGTCTCTGCTCCATGTGAGCGTAGTAACAGTAGCGGTGTTATCGAGTCAAAAGTACGCTATCGGCCGCAAGGATGTTTAGCGTCGAGTTTTGGATTTTGTTAACTGCTAAAACAAGAACGACACTCGCGTCTAACCGAGACGCAAAAAAATCCCGTAAATTTGACGACGAAAACGTTTAAGAGTTTTTCCGCGAAAATAGACACTTACTTGGAGATTCACGGTATATCGATGTCTGGAACCCGTCTGAAGATGTCGCCACGAACTCTCCCGACGCAAAGTCGCCTAACTGTCGACACAGCAATTGTGCTCGCCAGGCTGCGTTGTCTCGCGGTTGAAGGGCGATCAGCAGAGCGACGAGTCGAGCGTCCAACCTCATCAAGTTCCCTCTCGAAATGGCATTGAGCTCTGCTTCTGAGCCGCCTTATAACTCCCCCCCTAGGATCCAATCCTTTGTCTTTCAGGATATTTGCATTCGATTGTTAATTTTGGAAGGCACAATCCGCATGTCTATTAACATACCGAAGGGTAATGTGCCCATTGTGCTTCATGCATGAATATGTAAGTGCATCTCAGTGTGTAATTGTGCGCTTATTTTGAATAAATGGAAAAACACGTTCCCCATGCCCTCCATTGTCCTCGATTTAAAGTGAATGCAGCCCCGTGGCGTTGCTAAAAACCGCCAAGCTTCGGAGTGAGCACGTACAGACGCGTAGTGACCACACTTGCAATACAATCACTCTAACATCAGTAACCAAAATCCGATCTGGTACATGGTCTCCGCTTGGTCTGGTTTGTATCCGTCATCACTCCGGAGACAAACAGCGAGGCATGGTTTGGCCAGCCACCACCTCGTTTGCCAAATCGACTTTAATAGCTGCTCTCAAACAACACTATCACCAATAGTGGTTTATGGCTAGGCTGTTAAGCGGATAATCAGTCTTTTTGGGCAAGGCGTATGGGAAAATACACACCTCTGTTATCCCATAAACATAATACACAGCATCGGTAAGGCTGTCTTGTTGGGGAGATGTAGTTTGGGTAAGGTGCTGTCACTGGAGTTAGGCGATGTGACTGGGTATCACACGGATTCCGAAAAGCAGCTTAGACGATACGATCCACTGCGCTCCATCTCCCCACATGGACAACGACATTCTCAGTAAAAAAAAATGAATGGAAATTTTAAATGCGTTTTTAAAATAATGTGCGTTGTATAAATGTTATAATGTGTGATTGTTATAATCTTTGTACGTGTATATATACTGTATATAGCGATTCGATTCCATTGATACGACACATTCATCCAACAGTGCACAGTGTGATTCTAATACGAGTGGGATTCGAATAATTGTAATTCGATTCTAATCCTGCATATCCTACCCCCGTGTTTGCATATTCACTTACCATACGTACTACCACATTCTGATTCTAATATGAGCACAGTGCGATTCAATGATTCGTATGCGATTATAATCCCATACCTCCATTTACGTGATTATACACTAACAATTAATAGTATTTTACAGAGTAATAATTGATAGGTTATAGTTTATAATATTATATACTCTTTGGTTATTTCAGTAAAAGACACATAGGCATTCAATAAATCACGACGTTTCAGGCGCAACACAAGCGTCCGTCATGTGTAAAAGCATGGTCTGCTGCTGAGGCAGAATGTTTTAAAAGGTTTGAAATGGGTGTAGACCTCGGGTCATAAAGAAGTGGCCGGGGCTAGTGATGTTCACATGAGAAATTAGCATGTAACTTTAGAAAGGGAGGAGAGCGGCCTTCTCAACGAGGGAGTGCAACCCAACGGGTACAATCCAAAGGGCCTGTGAGTATGAGAGTGCAATCTAAAGGACATGCTGCTTCTGCTGCCCGGCTATTTGTGGCCGGGCCCTGCTCTCGCGGGACACCACACGTCTTTGGAAATGAATACTATGATCATGTCTGAGCTGAGGTTTGAGCGAATAAAGTTTACTTTGTGTAAACATAACTGCGTGTTGGTTTGTATAATCGGGGATCAGCGAAGACTACTCATGAATGAAAACGCACTCCCTTATGACGGACATTGTACTAATTTTTGTTGATCGAGTAGAACAAGGCACGTGCCACGTCCAGACGAATTATTATCAACAATCTTACTTGCGCAGCAGCATCACGTTGCCGTCCACTCATTGATATGCTAATTTTATCTGCCCCCTCCCTCTCTCCGTCCCCGCCCCCCCTCTCTATATTTAAGGGACCGTCACAGAAACGACCCCTCTCTTTGTGCCGATATGTGTCCTCTCTCTGTGTGTCCTTGTGATGTCTGTCTGCTTGTATGTCTGTCTATAGTTTTCGAGTTAGATTTTTGTTGCAATTTCTTTTATGCCTGATGATGATTGCTTGTATTGCAATTGAAACGTCGTAATATGCTATTATTTTAATTTATTATTTTATATTTAGACGTGACTTAACCGAAAGAACCAAAGAATAGTTCCAGTGGTGTTCCGTGATGGGATAACAAACTTTGATCAAATACTTTATCAAACGAGTCATTACAATTGTAACGATTCATAATTGCACGGGCTTATTTTGGGTTTGTGCAATTATTTTACATATTCATACTGAATATTGCTATGTGATGCCATTGAGATGGAACATTCATCCCGCAGTGACAGCTTGATCCTAATACCACCAAAGTGTTATTCAAATAATTTTAATCCCATCCTGATCCTGCACATTCCGTTTCACATATCACACCCTTGGTTCGCACGTCCATATTACATACATACATGTTACATACATGCATGTACCATGTTACATACATACATGTTACATGCATACATGTTACCATGTTACATGCATACATGTTACATGCATACATGTTACATGCACATATACTTACTACAAATAGATATGTTCCATACATACATGTTACATACATACATGTTACATACATACATGTTACATGCATACATGTTACATGCACATATACTTACTACAAATAGATATGTTCCATACATACATGTTACATACTTACGACCGTAGTGTGATTCGACGAGGACCACGGAGTGATTCGAATAATTCGAATGCGATTCGAAAATCACACTTCAAGGTAGGTTGTTCTAATCTATAGCACTAGTTAATAATGTTATTGTATAGCCTTATAATGTATAGCTCATAGGTTATTTCACATACTAGTTTACAGTAATTTGTAGATTCTTCAAATGTATATGTGAATGTTTTTAAGTTACCATTGTTGAAGTTCATAATGTTAAAGTTCACAGTGTGATAATTTACAATGTGAGAGTTTACAATGTGAGAGTATATCCAAGACGTCGATCGATGGCGTTGGTCTGGTAGGTTGGTGTCACGGGACACCAACATGCTGCCGATATAACAGTAACAGAAGCAACTACAGCAGCTACGAAACGATTCGATGGCAAAGCAGCGACTTCTGCTTCAATCTGAAAGTTTGTGAACGTGCCCTATTCTCGTGGGACCCGACACGGATTTGGAAATAATTGCTATGATCATATCTGAGCTGAGATGAGCGACTAATGTTTACTTTGTTTAATCATAACTGTGTGCAGGTTAGTGCTATCGGGGCTTAGTGAATACTACTCATGAATGAACTCATACTTCTTTCGGATAGAATTTTGAAATAGTGTTGGTAGAACAAGTCGCCTGCCTTTTCTAAACGAATTGTTATCTTCAAGTGCGTACGTAAATAAACTGCTAAAATACACAGCATAGGGAAGGCTGCCTTGTTGGGGAGATGTAGTTTGGCTCAGGCGCTGTGGCCGGGTGATGACACGGATTCTGAAACAATGGAGTTAAACACTCGCTGCTTGGCCCCGTCGACAGCAGCGAAGGCTGTCATATACCGCCCCAATTACGAGTTGGCTGTATAATGTGTATAGTTGAAGGTGCTAGGTGTTGTCTTCCAACCGCTACTAACGTGCGTGTGTTGTCTGTTTTTACGATTTGTTGAGTTCTGTCACTTGAGTGTTGCAGTTTGTTTAAGAATTCGTCACGTGAGCGTGGTGTTTTGCTTGTGGGAATTTCTCTGTCACAATTTGTGATTGTTATAATAATTGTAACGATTCATAATCTCATGAGTTTATAATTGGTTTGTGCGTGTATTTATATAAATAATTCCATCTTTGTTATTCGATAACATCTAGCAGTGAAAATCGTGATTGTAATATGACCATGTTGTAATTGTAATAATTTTTATCCGACCTTTGCACGTACACTATACATACATATGAGCAGAGTGCGATTCTTATACGACCACACTGTGATTCTAATGCTTCTAATGATATTATAATACCTTACCTCCGTTTATATGGTTATAAATTAAAACACTAGTTTATAATCGTTTAATGTTTAGTGATATCGTTTATAGTATTACAGTTGACATGTTATAGAGTACAGTTTATCCCCGACATACTTCGGGATTAGGGACTGGTACGTTGATGAACGATTAACTACGGGGACCTTTCCCCTCAAGGAACACGTGTTAATCGGTTAGACAGCCAAGATGAACATGTTTTTGCTAGGAGCATTATAAAATAAAGACCGGACAAACATTTGTTAAAAATACATTTTTATTCATCTGCAATCATTTTTACGTCAAAACTCGAAGGGAATATTTATTACGTCCTATGTTCACACATTTCCAGTACCATGCAAACCATTTCCGTTCCAGGAATACCAAAGCGTTAAAGTTTCATTCCCCATGATTTCCTTATTAGTTCACCACATTTGTTCACTGTGCGTCTATGTTGAAGTCAAGGCCATATATCCAACGATCGCGTCATCAATGTACATCCTGAAATCAGCTATCTAAAGTCGATTAATACCAATCAAAAACAGCTATATACTTGAAAAAAAATCGTTTTAAAATGTTGAGTAAAGATGTACCTACAGACGCATTCCAACTTTAGCTCAACAGGGACACTTAACGACTACAATTGAACCCTCTCACAACCAGTGCTCATCACACCACTTCGGCAAGTAACCCGATAACATTACAAACCACCACTGTGCACGTCATTAAACTCTTAAAAAAAACTATAAAACTAAAATGGTCAAAATTACACACAAAAGTACTCGATACGGCTTAATAGGTATAACCACATGACGTAACATTTTTTCAGTCACGCCGAGCTCTCGGTTTGATCCTCGAGCCACTCCATTACATCCAGCCATCTCTCGGGATCCAACTGCATGGGATCGAAGGTGGAAACTTCTTGAGGACTCATTGCAGCACCTTGAATTTCAGCTTTTGATTTCAGTTTCCTATCATTGTGGACCTTCTGATGCCTGTTAAGAGTTGACGACTGTGAAAATGCCTTCCCACACGCAAGGCACAGGAATGGCTTATCGCCCGTGTGTGTTCTCTGATGGTCTTGAAGAGTTGACGACTGTGCAAATGCCTTCCCACACACAGGGCACAGGAATGGCTTCTCGCCTGTGTGTGTTCTCTGATGAGTTTGAAGAGTTGACGATTGTGCAAATGCCTTCCCACACACAGGGCACAGGAATGGCTTCTCGCCTGTGTGTGTTCTCTGATGAGTTTGAAGAGTTGACGATTGTGCAAATGCCTTCCCACACACAGGGCACAGGAATGGCTTCTCGCCTGTGTGTGTTCTCTGATGAGTTTGAAGAGTTGATGAGTCTGCAAATGTCTTCCCACACACAGGGCACAGGAATGGCTTCTCGCCCGTGTGTGTTCTCTGGTGAGTTTGAAGATTGATGCCTGTGCAAATGTCTTCCCACACACAGGGCACAGGAATGGCTTCTCGCCTGTGTGTGTTCTCTGATGAGTTTGAAGAGTTGATGAGTCTGCAAATGTCTTCCCACACACAGGGCACAGGAATGGCTTCTCGCCCGTGTGTGTTCTCTGATGAGTTTGAAGATGTGATGAGTGTGCAAATGTTTTCCCCACACAGAGCACAGGAATGGCTTGTCACCCGTGTGCGTTCTCTGGTGTCTCTTAAGACTTGATGACCATGAAAAGGACTTCCCACACACAGAGCAATTCAATGGCTTCTTGTCTCCGTGTGCGTGGGGCTGTGGAGAGCGTCTCTGCTCCATGTGAGCGTAGTAACAGCAGCGCTGTTATCGAGTCAAAAGTACGCTATCAGCCGCAAGGATGTTTAGCGTTGAGTTTTAGATTTTGTTAACTGCTAAAACAAGAACGACACTCGCGTCTTACCGAGACGCAAAAAAATCCCGCTAATTTGACGAAGAACACGTTCCGCGAAAATAGACACTTACTTGGAGATTCACGGTATATCGATGTCTGGAACCCGTCTGAAGATGTCGCCACGAACTTTCCCGACGCAAAGTCGCCTAACTGTCGACACAGCAATTGTGCTCGCCAGGCTGCGTTGTCTCGCGGTTGAAGGGCGATCAGCAGAGCGACGAGTCGAGCGTCCAACCTCATCAAATTCCCTCTCGAAATGGCATTGAGCTCTGCTTCTGAGCCACCTTATAACTCCCCCCCTAGATCCAATCCTTTGTCTTTCAGAATATTTGCATTCGATTGTTAATTTTGGAAGGCACAGTCCGCATGTCTATTAACATACCGAAGGGTAATGTGCCCATTGTGCTTCATGCATGAATATGTAAGTGCATCTCAGTGTGTAATTGTGCGCTTATTTTGAATTAATGGAAAAACTTTGTCCTCGATTTAAAGTGAATGCAGAGAAATTAGCATGTAACTTTAGAAAAGGAAGAGAGCGGCCTTCTCGACGAGGGAGTGAAACCCAATAGGTAATATTCTTTTACAGCGTTAAAGTGGATAGGTTGTAGTTCATAGGTTATAATATTATGTTTCACTATGATAGAGCTTAACATGTGAGAGTATACAATATCAGAGTTGATCAAATGCGACGATAATGGGCGTCAATCGGGTGAGTTTGATCAGAGGCTTTAATCAAAGGCGTCATCCCATCACGGAACACCACCTCCCTGCGTATATCACAGCAACAGAAGCAACTACAGCAGCAACAACAGCAGCGACAACAGCAGCAACATCACATTTTGAGGGCGACGCAGCTACTTCCGATTCTGCCGCCCAGCTGTTTGTAGTCGGGACCTGCTCTCGCAGGACCCCACACGTCTTTGGAAATGATTGCGATGATCATGTCTTAGCTGAGAATCAAGTCACTCAAGATTACTTTGTTTAACCATAACTTTAGGTAGGTTAGTGTCATCGGGGCTGTGTGAATACTACTCATGAATGAAATCACACTCCTGTATGACCGACATTGTACTAAATTTGGTTGATCGAGTAGAACAAGGCACGTGCCATGTCCAGACGAATTCTTATCAACAACAGTGTCATTAAATATGATGCTAAAATAAATGTTAACACTGGATTAAACGTGCACCTCTTAACCCCTCCCTCGCATTTACGACTAACGATTTGCATTTGCACGTAACATGCATTAAAGCCATTAAAATGCTAATACGACCATATTGTTATTCAAAAATTTGAATGCTACTCTTTCCCTGTACCCCCCCCCCCCCCCACAGTTCACATATCCGACCCCCGGTTCGATTGAACAGATAATTTACATACATATCTGTATGTCCCCCAAGTTGCTCCGCCCTTTGGCGGCGTCAGGAAGAGGTCATAGAGGTGGGTGATGTAAAGACAGTGCGTCAACTAAGCGACAAGTGGTGACAACAAGATAGAGAGAGTTCGAGAAGGGAAGGCGAGACCAAGTGTGGGCGGAGGTTCACGCCGAGAATGGAGAGGGGGAGGAACGAGGTTTGGGCTGTGTTGGCTGGTTGCTGTCTCGACGTCGTCGTTGCTTTATCGTGACGCCTGGGGTCTGAAACCGCGTTAAAGGCTAAATAAAAGAACCCTCTGCAGTCTGAGTCCGGAGTCATTACAATTGTAACGATTCATTATTTCACGGGCTAATATTGGTTTGTGCGATTATTTTACATACTCATACTGAATATTGCTATTTGATGCCATTGAGCTGGAACATTCATCCAGCAGTGGACAGCTTAATCCTAATACCTCCAAAGTGTTATTCAAATAATTTTAATTCCATCCTGATCCTGCACCTTCCGCTTCACATATCCCACCCTTGGTTCGCACGTCCATATTACATACATACATGTTACATGCATACATACTACATAGAGACATATTACATTCATGCATATTACATACAGACATGTTACATACTCACGAGCATAGAATTCGAATGAGATTCGAATATCACACTTGAATGTACGGTGTTCTAACTGTAACACTAGTTTATGATGTTATTTTATAGCGTTATAATGTATCGCTGTTAGCTTATATTGTTAGAGTTCACAACATTATAGTTTACTATAACACTAGTTTGTAGTGTTATTTTAAAGCGTTACAATGTATAGCTCATAGTTTGAAGGTTATATTGTTAGAGTTTATAATGTTAGAGTATACAATGTGAGTTTACAATTTGAAAGTTTGTGAACGTGCCCTGTTCTCGTGGGACCCGACACGGATTTGGAAATAATTGCTATGATCATGTCTGAGCTGGGATGAGCGACTATGTTTACTTTGTTTAATCATAGCTGTGTGTAGGTTAGTGCCATCGGGGCTTAGTGAATACTACTCATGAATGAACTCATACTTCTTTCGGATATAAATTGAAATCATGTTGGTAGAACAAGTCGCCTGCCTTTTCTAGACGAATTGTTATCTTCAAGTGCGTCCGTAAATAAACTGCTAAATACACAGCATAGGGAAGGCTGCCTTGTTGGGGAGATGTAGTTTGGGTAAGGCGCTGTGGCCGGGTGATGACACGGATTCTGAAACAATGGAGTTAAACACTCGCTGCTTGGCCCCGTCGACAGCAGCGAAGGCTGTCATATACCGCCCCATTTACGAGTTGGCTGTATGATGTGTATAGTTGAAGGTGCTAGGTGTTGTTTCTTCTAACAGCTACTAACGTGCGTGTGTTGTCTGTTTTTAGGATTTGTCCATTGATGTTGTTCTTTTTATTGCGGCGTTTTTTTGTTGAGTTCTGTCACTTGAGTGTTGCAGTTTGTTTAAGAATTCGTCACGTGAGCGTGGTGTTTTGCTTGTGGAATTCGCTTTGTCACAATTGGATGTTATAATAATTGTAACGATTCATAATCTCATGAGTTATAATGGGTTTGTGCGTGATTCTTATACGACCACACTGTGATTCTAATGATTATAATACCTTACCTCCGTTTATATGGTTATAAATTAAACACTAGTTTATAATCGTTTAATGTTTAGTGTTATCTTTATAGTATTACAGTTTACATGTTATAGAGTACAGTTTATCCCCGACATACTTCGGGATTAGGGACTGGTACGTTGATGAACGATTAACTACGGGGACCTTTCCCCTCAAGGAACACGTGTTAATCGGGTAGACAGCCAAGATGCTGCCGGTTAAGGGCACACTTGTGTGACGGAGATCCTCCACCTGAAATTATCTTAACATGTTTTTGCTAGGAACATTATAAAATAAAGAACGGACAAACATTTGTTAAAAATACGTTTTTATTCATCTGCAATCATTTTTACGTCAAAACTCGAAGGATATTTATTATGTCCTATGTTCACACATTTCCAGTACAATGCAAACCATTTCCGTTCCAGGAATACCAAAGCGTTAAAGTATCATTCCCCATGATTTCCTTATTAGTTCACCACATTTGTTCACTGTGCGTCTATGTTGAAGTCAAGGCCATATATCCAACGAACGCGTCATCAATGTACATCCTGAAATCGGCTATCTAAAGTCGATTAATACCAATAAAAAAGCTATATACTTGAAAAAACCGTTTAAAATGTTGAGTAAAGATGTACTACAGACGCATTCCAACTTTAGCTCAACAGGAACACTTAACGACTACAATTGAACCCTCTCACAACCAGTGCTCATCACACCACTTCGGCAAGTAATCCGATAACATTACAAACCACCACTGTGCACGTATTAAACTCTCACAAAAAGTAAAACTAAAATGGTCAAAATTACACACAAAAGTACTCGATACGGCTTAAAAGGTATAACCACTGACATAATATTTTTTCAGTCACCCCGAGCTCTCGGTTGATCTCGAGCCACTCCATTACATCCAGCCATCTCTCGGGATCCAACTGCATGGGATCGAAGGTGGAAACTTCTTCAGGACCATTGCAGCACCTTGAATTTCAGCTTTTGATTTCAGTTTCCTATCATTGTGGACCTTCTGATGCCTGTTCATGTTGATGACTGTGCAAATGCCTTCCCACACACAGAGCACAGGAATGGCTTCTGCCCGTTGTTCTCTGATGGTCTTGAAAGTTGACGAGTGTGCAAATGCC
The DNA here is from genome assembly GCF_018977255.1 of Callorhinchus milii. NCBI lineage: Eukaryota > Metazoa > Chordata > Chondrichthyes > Chimaeriformes > Callorhinchidae > Callorhinchus > Callorhinchus milii. The sequence continues at coordinate 3,964 of NW_024706088.1, read as the reverse complement.
TTCCCACACACAGGGCACAGGAATGGCTTCTCGCCGTGTGTGTTCTCTGATGAGTCTGAAGATTGATGAGTGTGCAAATGTCTTCCCACACACAGGGCACAGGAATGGCTTCTCGCCGGTGTGGTTCTCTGGTGACTTGAAGTGTGATGAGTGTGCAAATGTCTTCCCACACACAGCACAGAACGCTTCTCGCCCGTGTGTGTTCTCTGGTGACTCTGAAGATGTGATGATGTGCAAATGTCTTCCCACACACAGGGCACAGGAACGGCTTCTCGCCCGTGTGTGTTCTCTGATGACTCTGAAGATGTGATGAGTGTGCAAATGTTTCCCACACACAGGGCACAGGAATGGCTTCTCACCCGTGTGTGTTCTCTGGTGTCTCTGAAGATGTGATGGCCATGAAAATGCTTCCACACACAGAGCAATTGAATGGCTTCTTGCCTCCGTGTGCGTGGGGCTGTGGAGAGCGTCTCTGCTCCATGTGAGCGTAGTAACAGCAGCGGTGTTATCGAGTCAAAAGTACGCTATCGGCCGCAAGGATGTTTAGCGTTGAGTTTTGGATTTTGTTAACTGCTAAAACAAGAACGACACTCGCGTCTAACCGAGACGCAAAAAAATCCCGCTAATTTGACGACGAAACGTTTAAGAGTTTATCCGCGAAAATAGACACTTACTTGGAGATTCACGGTATATCGATGTCTGGAACCCGTCTGAAGATGTCGCCACGAACTCTCCCGACGCAAAGTCGCCTAACTGTCGACACAGCAATTGTGCTCGCCAGGCTGCGTTGTCTCGCGGTTGAAGGGCGATCAGCAGAGCGACGAGTCGAGCGTCCAACCTCATCAAGTTCCCTCTCGAAATGGCATTGAGCTCTGCTTCTGAGCCGCCTTATAACTCCCCCCCTAGGATCCAATCCTTTGTCTTTCAGGATATTTGCATTCGATTGTTAATTTGGAAGGTACAATCCGCATGTCTATTAACATACCGAAGGGTAATGTGCCCATTGTGCTTCATGCATGAATATGTAAGTGCATCTCAGTGTGTAATTGTGCGCTTATTTTGAATAAATGGAAAAACACGTTCCCCATGCCCTCCATTGTCCTCGATTTAAAGTGAATGCAGCCCCGTGGCGTTGCCAAAAACCGCCAAGCTTCGGGAGTGAGCACGTACAGACGCGTAGTGACCACACTTGCAATACAATCACTCTAACATCAGTAACCAAAATCCGATCTGGTACATGGTCTCCGCTTGGTCTGGTTTGTATCCGTCATCACTCCGGAGACAAACAGCGAGGCATGGTTTGGCCAGCCACCACCTCGTTTGCCAAAACGACTTTAATAGCTGCTCTCAAACAACACTATCACCAATAGTGGTTTACAGGCTAGGCTGTTAAGCGGATAATCAGTCTTTTTGGGCAAGGCGTATGGGAAAATACACACCTCTGTTATCCCATAAACATAATACACAGCATCGGTAAGGCTGCTTGTTGGGGAGATGTAGTTTGGGTAAGGTGCTGTCACTGGAGTTAGGCGATGTGACTGGGGTATCACACGGATTCCGAAAAGCAGCTTAGACGATACGATCCACTGCGCTCCATCTCCCCACATGGACACGACATTCTCAGTAAAAAAAATGAATGGAAATGTTTTAAATGCGTTTTTAAAATAATGTGCGTTGTATAAATGTTATAATGTGTGATTGTTATAATCTTTGTACGTGTATATATACTGTATATAGCGATTCGATTCCATTGATACGACACATTCATCCAACAGTGCACAGTGTGATTCTAATACGAGTGGGATTCGAATAATTGTAATTCGATTCTAATCCTGCATATCCTACCCCCGTGTTTGCATATTCACTTACCATACGTACTACCACATTCTGATTCTAATATGAGCACAGTGCGATTCTAATGATTCGTATGCGATTATAATCCCATACCTCCATTTACGTGATTATACACTAACAATTAATAGTATTTTACAGAGTAATAATTGATAGGTTATAGTTTATAATATTATATACTCTTTGGTTATTTCAGTAAAAGACACATAGGCATTCAATAAATCACGACGTTTCAGGCGCAACACAAGCGTCCGTCATGTGTAAAAGCATGGTCTGCTGCTGAGGCAGAATGTTTTAAAAGGTTTGAAATGGGTGTAGACCTCGGGTCATAAAGAAGTGGCCGGGGCTAGTGATGTTCACATGAGAAATTAGCATGTAACTTTAGAAAGGGAGGAGAGCGGCCTTCTCAACGAGGGAGTGCAACCCAACGGGTACAATCCAAAGGGCCTGTGAGTATGAGAGTGCAATCTAAAGGACATGCTGCTTCTGCTGCCCGGCTATTTGTGGCCGGGCCCTGCTCTCGCGGGACACCACACGTCTTTGGAAATGAATACTATGATCATGTCTGAGCTGAGGTTTGAGCGAATAAAGTTTACTTTGTGTAAACATAACTGCGTGTTGGTTTGTATAATCGGGATCAGCGAAGACTACTCATGAATGAAAACGCACTCCCTTATGACGGACATTGTACTAATTTTTGTTGATCGAGTAGAACAAGGCACGTGCCACGTCCAGACGAATTATTATCAACAATCTTACTTGCGCAGCAGCATCACGTTGCCGTCCACTCATTGATATGCTAATTTTATCTGCCCCCTCCCTCTCTCCGTCCCCGCCCCCCTCTCTATATTTAAGGGACCGTCACAGAAACGACCCCTCTCTTTGTGCCGATATGTGTCCTCTCTCTGTGTGTCCTTGTGATGTCTGTCTGCTTGTATGTCTGTCTATAGTTTTCGAGTTAGATTTTTGTTGCAATTTACTTTTATGCCTGATGATGATTGCTTGTATTGCAATTGAAACGTCGTAATATGCTATTATTTTAATTTATTATTTTATCTTTAGACGTGACTTAACCGAAAGAACCAAAGAATAGTTCCAGTGGTGTTCCGTGATGGGATAACAAACTTTGATCAATACTTTTATCAAACGAGTCATTACAATTGTAACGATTCATAATTGCACGGGCTTATTTTGGGTTGTGCAATTTTTATATATACATACTGAATATTGCTATGTGATGCCATTGAGATGGAACATTCATCCCGCAGTGGACAGCTTGATCCTAATACCACCAAAGTGTTATTCAAATAATTGTAATCCCATCCTGATCCTGCACCTTCCGTTTCACATAACCCACCCTTGTTCGCACGTCCATATTACATACATACATGTTACATACATACATGTTACATGCTACATGTACCATGTTACATACATACATGTTACATGTTACATGCATATACTTACTACAAACAGACATGTTTCATACATACATACATATATGTTACATACTTACGACCTGTAGTGTGATTCGAAGAGGACCACGGAGTGATTCGAATAATTCGAATGCGATTCGAAAATCACACTTCAAGGTAGGTTGTTCTAATCTATAGCACTAGTTAATTTTTGTATAGCCGTATATAATGTATAGCTCATATGTTATATTGTTAGAGTTCACATACTAGTTTACAGTAATTTGTAGATTTTTCAAATGTATATGTGAATGTTTTTTAAGTTACCATTGTTGAAGTTCATAATGTTAAAGTTCACAGTGTGAGAATTTACAATGTGAGAGTATATCCAAGACGACGATCGATGGCGTTGGTTGGTTAGGTTGGTGTCACGTCACGGACACCAACATGCTGCGATATAACAGTAACAGAAGCAACTACAGCAGCTACGAACCATTCGATGGCAAAGCAGCGACTTCTTCTTCAATCTGAGAGTTTGTGGCCGTGCCCTGTTCTCGTGGGACCCGACACGGATTTGGAAATAATTGCTATGATCATGTCTGAGCTGAGATGAGCGACTAATGTTTACTTTGTTTAATCATAACTGTGTGTAGGTTTAGTGCCATCGGTGCTTAGTGAATACTACTCATGAATGAACTCAT
>NW_024706087.1:0-15331 GCF_018977255.1 Callorhinchus milii | reverse complement strand
AGCCTCTTGCGCGAAGCGATCTGCTGGTGGGCAATACAAGTGGAACTCAGATCAAGTGTCGCACTTTACAGGTAAAACCCTCTCGTAAATGCAAACCGTGGCTGAGAATCAAACCGACATTGCACATCTCACACCACCCTCAGTCTTCAGGACTGGCGGAGAAGGGAAGTCTTGATCAGATCCCGATCGCTTTGATTAAGAAACGCTGCGCAGTTTACACCGCCCCACGACAGCAGTGCTAATCGGGGTCCACTGTCTCCCCATCAACAACGGGTTCGTTTCAATGTTCTCAAATCCCTTCGTGTCCTGACACCGCTCTGCCTTCCCGACCGCTTATGCCTCAACCCGCAAAACGCTGCCTCCACTTGACGGGCTCCAACAGAAGTCTGGATGATCTGCAGCCTGTGGGGAGAGGACCTGGGGAGGGGATTTGTATATGCAAACATGTACATATGCACACACACAGACATACACACACAGAGACACACACACACACACATATATATATATACCACCTGTTCGATGTTTGCGCTCTGTGCAAAATGAATCTGTGACAGAAATAACAAACATGGAGCAGAAAGGATGGGAAGGAAGCAGACGTGGGCACACACGGTGGTCGTGTTTAAGGCAACTAATGGACCAAGAATGATTGGGCGTTGGGGATCGAGGGAGGGACTCCCTGTTGTTCGGGGCATCTGAGCTGACAGATTAGATTTGGGTCCTACGACTTCAATATCCTCGTTTTGCATTCAAATCCATTCACTCCCCGACCCCTCCCTCCCTCCCTCCCCGAACCCCTCATTCCCTATTCCACGCCCCGCGACGCCTTCGCTCGACTGACACTCGCCCCCTCCGCCCCTCCATCGGAAGTGGTGCTCTCAGTGCTTTTACACTGCGCCCCTAAACTCTGGAAAACCTTTTCCTCAATCCCTCCGCCTTTGGCCCCTCTTCCCCGTGCGGCCCCCTCCAGCCCCCACCCCGGCTCAGAGTCGGCCTCCGCCATGTCAGGCGCTCTGAGACGCTACTCTGGGAGGAGGGCGCCATATAAGTGCAAGTTGTTGCTGTCGTTGAATGGACATTTGACGAGATGCCCGAAGTGGAGGGGATGAGCAGGAAAGTGTTGAAGTAGTTACTCATTATGGGAGTCTGGACAGGTTAACAACACACAGGATGTGCGCACATTTTTTGTGGACGTTCCCTTTAAACATGTCGCTATGTTCACTACATACATGTGCCACCGACTCACACACACACACACAGCGCCACAGCACACCGGCCGATCATGGCCGGTGCCCCGATGCGCACCCGCACACACACATGTTCACGCGTTAAAACACCCGGAGACACGGCCACACAAACCGCACACATCCACTCAACACACAACCAGTACCGACATTTATCTACACTACAGGGAGCAGTGACACGGGTGGGACTGGTCCCGACTCCGTACCAATGTAATGTTGATGTTGTTGTTGTTGTTGAGCCTTTACTCCACTCTCTGCCGCTCCCCCCTTCATGGCCTGAGACTGACATACATTTTCTGGACTGTCGTTGGGTTACACATCGACCTTCTCTCTGCGCAGTACACGGCCACACACACATTTCACCGCCTCCGCACCACTGACAGTGATCACACACTGAATGGGGGGATTTGAAATTGCCGCCAAGTCCGGGCCGATGGGAATGGCTGTAACGCTGCAGTGCAAACACATGTCCAGCAGGAGGCGGTGCTGCACTGCAATCACTCCCTGTGTTCACAGTGCAACACCACCGCTTCCCGAATCATTAAAGGTTCAAGAAAATTCACTTAAAAAAAATTTGCTTTTCTGCAACGATTAACCTGCATTTATTTCGCCTCTTTCACGCGGCCTCACGGCTCGGAGATGTTCCTCAGTGTTGTGTTGCAACTGACGAACGCATTTGCATTCTTGTTCATGGGTTTATGTGAATAAAGTGTTCCCCACTGAACCCCATGACATTGGTTTCACTCCTCATTCCCTCTCGGTCGGATTTGCAACACCTGATGCTGGAGGGAGGTGAGGCACAGGAGTACACTTCACTTCATCTCTCCTGACGGCTGTTATGTATTTGAGGAATATAATCATTCACCTTTTACCCCAAATAGTCCCACTCCACCGCTCTTAACACAACTACAACACACACCTTCGCTTTTACCCGAACTAGTTCTCACCCCACCCAACTATCTACACTCTTCCGCTCTGTTCCCAACGAGTCCCACTCTCCCGCACTTAAACCGGAGCAATGCACACCTGTTCTTTTCAAGTCCCTATCGAATTCCCTTCTGAAAAGTACTATAAAATCGAGGAGTCCTGGAGCTCAGTTGTTGGCGCACACGCTTTGCAAGCGAGAGGCCTGGGCTCGATTCCCGGCGGTGTGAAATCTTGGGCGAGTTTATTTGCTCCACACGCTTTATAATAATTCCTCCAAATATAAAAACACAACAATAAATCAGTCATTTCAATCCACGGCCGTTTGCGGGATTGCTGTTCGCAATCGGCTGCCGCATTTCGCCCACAAGTGTAATCAATTCATGTTACAGTATATTCTGTCAAACGCTTTGAGACGTCAACAAGACATGAAAAGCGCTATGTCAAATGCAACGATTATTATTATTATATTATTATACAATCTGCTTCCACGACGCTTTCCCGCAGTTCGTTCCACATCGGATCAACTCTCTGTGTACAAAATAAAAGTTCTACTTGTCTCCACTCCGGTTCTTTTGACAATGACCTTAAATAATAATAACAAACATTGCATTCGACATAGCGCCTCGTCACATCTTCCCGACGCATCAAAGTGCTTCACAGAATACACTGCAAAGTGCATTTTCTGGGTGAATCGCGGCAGCTTATAGGGCACAGCAGTGTCCCCCAACCAGTTGTGGATTGAGTGACCAAATTATTATTATTTTCGTTCATTGAGAGGATTATTAGAGCCAGAAAACTGATCTGCCAATCGACTCACAAGTGGCTTTCCACTTACTGCTCAGTAAACAGAAGTGTGTGTGTGTGTGGGATAACGAAACTTGCCTTCGTAATCGATCTGATCTGTCCCGACCGGGAATCAAACCCGGGCCTATGGCTTGCGAGGCGAGAACAATAATTGTTCAGGTAAAAAAAAACTATACAATAGAAGTTTTTAAGATGGAAATGAAAATCTCAGTTTGTTTTGGAGACTCTTCACCGCTCTGACTGCAAGTGTCAGAAACCCAACCGATGGCCCACGAAAGAAATTAAAAATCATATCACGCAGAGGTAGAGGACATATTCAGATTGCAGCTCGTTTGCTTCTGATCAAGTTCCTCAGAAACCTTCAGTACCTCTTATCATTTGATTATATATCGACACTGTGCAAAACAACCATCAATCAAAGTGTGTTGCTCTCAATCTCAATAAGCCTCGCCATGTCCTTAGGCTCTAACCAGTATGTTAGAGGTTTGCTCACTTTGTACTATATAATGTAATAACAATTATTGCATTTCATAGAGCGAATTGTCACGTATTCGAGACGTCCCAAAGCGCTTCACAGAATATACTGTAAAGAGCAGTGACTGTTTACATTTGGGAAAGGCACGACAGCCAATTGCATATATCAGTGTCCCACAATCAGTCGTGGATTGAGTGATCAAATACACATTATTTAATTGTTTTTGTCGAATTATTATTCCTGCAGATCTGGTCCAGCAATCGACCAACAAGTGGGTTCTTACTGACTGCTAAACAGAGGCGTGAGTGTGTGTGTGTGTTTATGCAGTAAGGAAACTTGCCTAAGATTTCGCTATGAGCCGTCCGGGAATCAAAACTGTGTCCACTCTCTTGTGAGGCTAATGGTCCAACCACTGCGCTCCACAGCAGTAGTATAGTATATTATTATTATTATTTCAAACAAAAATTAATACCTCGTCTCCTTTTGCAGATCCTTAAGCGCGGTGATGGGTTTCTGTCTGTGTCAGAGATGCTGCTGAAAAAAATATATAATTTGATGCAACACGGAGGCGACTTTGTCAGAATGGCAAATTTTGTTGCATTGTACAATTTCCACAGAAACGTGTAATATCTGGTGTAATGTGTTTCCATTGACTCATTATGTAAAACGACCTTTAGTCAAGACGTTACTTAAAACAAATTACAAATGCACTGTCTCTCTTGGATCCTGGACAATAATCCCACAAAATAAGAATTGTTTTCTCAGCTCATTTTATAGCAGTTTCACTGAATCATAGAGTCTTACAACACAGAAGGAGGTCACTCGGACCAATCGTGTCTGTGCCACTTCTTAGACAGTGCTCCCATTACGTCTCTACTCCCCCACTCTTACCCCAAATAGGCCTAGAAACCAAGTCTTACCTACAACTCTTCCCCACTACCTCACTCTTACCCCAATAGAATTCCCGCTTTTATCCCAAATTTTTACGCTCCTTTGCTTTTAGCCCAATTGGTCTCTCTCGCACCGCTCTTAACTACAACAATCCCCAACTTCCCCAATCATACACCAACATGTTCCCCTCCCGCTTTCTTACTCCAAATAACCCCATTGCCCCATTTATAGCTCAACTGATCTAACAATCTCTCTCTCGCCCACAAATTGCCCCATTTCCAGAACACGAGTGTTTGAAATCTAAATCTCAGTTTGCGGTGTAGACTCTGAAGTGATTGGGTGGGTTTACCCACTGTGTCTGACACCGGGATCAGAAAAAAAATTGACAAGACTTTCAGAAGTTTTTTTCTCAGAACGCCAACATTTGTTTTATTATTCGGTTGATTCAGAAGCGATTGATCACTTGTATCATTAGTTCACGTTCACATACGATGCCAAACCCAATGAAGATTGGTTGCGGGTTTCCATGGTCCCTGTCCCACACTCCCTCAAAATATGAATTGGTCGCGTATTCTGACCAACTCCCCTCCGTGTGTCTTTCATAGAGTCATACAATCTTACAGCACAGAACGAGGCCATTCGGCCCATTTCTCATGTACCCGCTCTTTCACAGAGCAATGAACCGGTCCCACTGCACTCACACTTATCCCAAAATGACCCAATCCCCCGTTCTTAACACAAATAGTCTCAATTTTCCGCTCTTACCCCCCACTGGTCTCACTCTCACGCTTTTACTCCACAGTTGTGCATATTCGACCTATTCAAGTCCCCGTCGAATTCCCTTTTAAAAGCTACTGTCAAATCCGCTTCCACTCGCCGTTCAGGCGGTGTGTTCCAGATCATATAAAATCTCTGGGTTCAACAAAATTCCCGTCATCTGCCCTCTATTTCTTTTGCAAACTATACGAATTAATAATAATAATAATAATAATAATGCTTGCATTTGATATAGCGCCTTATCAGGTCTTCGAGACGTATAAAGACACTTCGCTGAAGAAATATTAAAGTGAATTTTCTGGGGTGAATCGTGGCAACTGATTGCGGGAAACCCATCCACCAATTGTCGTACGAGGGGTTACCTACTAACAGCTCAGCAAACAGAAGTGAGTTGAGGAGTAAGGAAACTTGTCTAAGGAATCAACTTGACCTTTCCCGACCGGGAAAACAAACCTAAGTCCTGTCGATTGCGGGGCGAGTAATCTAAGTTTTTCCAATTAAAATCTCAGTTTGTTTTGCAGAGTCTTAACAATGGTGAATTGTTTCCGCATATGTCAAACACTCGGCGGAACCCACACAAAATTAATTAAAAAACGACATCACAACAACAACAACACAAACACAAGATTACATTTACAGAGCGCCTTTGGCGTCGGGAGAACGTCCCGAGGCGCTGGACAGTGGGATCGGGACCCGAGCATTGGGGGCAATGGTGAGGGTGAGGGGAGGAAATGGAGGGAGCGAGGAGGGGGAGAGAGTTGAGAGGGAGAGGGAGAGGGAAGGAGAGGACGTAGAGGGAGAGGGCATTGTCAGAATGCCGCGAGTTTTTCTTCCGATCAATTTCCTCAGAAATCTTAAATACCTGTTATAATTTGACTATATTGACACCCTGTGGAAAACAACCATCAATCAGTGTGTGTTGCTGCCAATGCAAATAAGTGTTGCCATGTCCTCAGGTTCTAACCGGTATGTTACAGGACTCCTCACTCTGTACTACATAATATAATAACAATTCTTGCATTTCATGCAGCGAATTGTCACGTCTTCGAGACGTCTCAAAGCGCTTCACGGATTATAATGTAAAGTTCAGTGACTATATTTTTTTTGGGAGAGGCGCGTCAGCCAATTGCACACATCAGTGTCACACAACGAGTCGTGGTTTCATTGACCAAATTCACGTCAGTAAATTTTTCGGAGGGATAATTATTGCTGCAAATGCTATCCACCAACTGGTTAACAAGTGGGTTCCTACTTACTGCTAAAGAGGGGCTTGTGAGTTTGTGTGTGTTTGTACAGTGAGGTCAGGAGTAAAGAGTAAAGCCTCCTTTCCCCACTCCCCAATCCCAACCCACAGCTCAGGTCTGACTGCCCAGTGCCTTGGGACATCCTCCCGATGTGAAAGCTGCTGTACAAATGTGATGTTATTCTTGTTCTAACCTTGAGATGTTTAGGTTTTCACCGGTTGCCTTCTTCCTCAGAAGCTGACAAAACAAACGAGATTGTCATGAACTGTCTCCTCGAGATATTTGTCCTTCATATTGACATTGAGGTGAAACCAAAAAGCCACAGTAAACCCGCGATTCAATGCCATTCCAGCGCATAGCTCTCAGTGTCAGAGAACATAGACAATTCATTGAAGGATATTCTGTGAAGACGCGATAAGGCGCTGTACCAAATGCAAGAATTATTATTATTATTGTACTAAATACGTCATCTAAAATGCTATGATCTGAACCGATACAACTTCTGTCATGTTTTAACAGTATAATGTTGAGGTGTTGCTGGATGGCTATTTGATGTCTGTTGGATCAGAATGGAATCTTTTCTAATCCAAAGCGTCCACATCTCTTCATTTATTTCCAACGCTGAACATTAATGTCCTTATGGTTTCCAGGAGTGTTATTTGAAGGCGGCGATATAATCGGTGGAGTCCTGTAGCGGAAGCAGTTAGTGCAAACACCAGTAATTTGAGAGATAACACTGATAATATTTGCATTTGTTATGGCGCCTCATCACATCTTAAAGCGCAACACAGGATATAGTGTAAAGTGAACTCACTGTGTGTATTGTGGGCAATATATTTGGTTGAGGCCCCAATGTCTGGGCTCTCTGTGGATCAAGTGCGTGGATGACTGTAGTGACGGGATCCGCCTTTGTCATTGGGGTAAAAAATTCCAGAATTGTTTGTTTGGGTTATTCATTGGCGTCGGGAGACCTCAGTGTGAGGTTTAAACGGTCGATGGGTTCAGTCGCCTCTGTCGGTCGGTTGTCTCTCTCTCTCTCTGTGTCTCTCGTCGCCTGACTTTGGCGCCTCTTTTTCCCTCTGACTCGGCGCCTGCGCAGTGGTGTCCCTGAGCGCGCGGCCGACGGTTTTTTTTTGAACTCGGCGCCTGCGCAGTGCCGTCTCGGGGCGCGTGGCCGACGGTGTTTCGGGGCGCGGCGCCTGTCTGTCTGAGCGCGAGGCGGGACCGCGGGAGGTGGTGATGGCGGCGGAGACGACGGTCAGTGTCGGTGATAGAGAGTGAGAGAGTGTGAGAGAGATTGACCGTGAGACGGTGTGAGAGAGAATGTGGGAGACATTGAGAGTGTATAAGAGAGAGAGTGTGAGTGAGAGTGTGAGAGAGAGAGTGTGTGTGTGAGAGAGAGACTGTGTGAGTGTGAGAGAGAGTTACCGCCCAGTCACCCCCACTCCCCCAGTCACCCCCACTCCCCCAGTCACCCCCACTCCCCCTGTCACCCCCACTCCCCCAGTCACCCCCACTCCCCCTGTCACCCCCACTCCCCAGTCACCCCACTCCCCCAGTCACCCCCACTCCCCAGTCACCCCCACTCCCCAGTCACCCCCACTCCCCCAGTCACCCCCCACTCCCCCAGTCACCCCCATCCCCCAGTCACCCCCACTCCCCCAGTCACCCCCACTCCCCAGTCACCCCCCCCCACTCCCCCAGTCACCCCCACTCCCCAGTCACCCCCACTCCCCAGTCACCCCCACTCCCAGTCACCCCCACTCCCCAGTCACCCTCACTCCCCAGTCACCCCCACTCCCCAGTCACCCCCACTCCCCAGTCACCCCCACTCCCCACAGTCACCCCCACCCCCCAGTCACCCCCACTCCCAGTCACCCCCACTCCCCCAGTCACCCCCACTCCCCCAGTCACCCCCACCCCCCCCAGTCACACCCACACCCCCCAGTCACCCCCACCCCCAGTCACCCCCACCCCCAGTCACCCCCACCCCCCCAGTCACCCCCACCCCCAGTCACCCCCCCCCAGTCACCCCCAGTCACCCCCACCCCCAGTCACCCCCAGTCACCCCCACCCCCCAGTCACCCCCAGTCACCCCCACCCCCCAGTCACCCCCACCCCCCAGTCACCACCACCCCCCAGTCACACACACAGACAGTGAGGAGCCAATATCAACACCTGGTCACCAGACACACAGACACAGGGACAGGGAGAGGGACACAGAAAAAGAGAGAAAGACAGACAGACATTGGCGAATTTAAACCGTTTACACCTCACACTGAGGCCTCCCGGCGCCGAGGAGTAAACCCCACAAACAAGTCAGGAATGTTTTACCCCAAAAAGATAAAGTTTAATTCCCTCATTAATTCTGAACAGAAGGAAAGACGAGACCGGAAGAGGTTCGTGTGTGTGAGTGACGCCGCGGCTTCTCTGTCAGGACGTCGGTGAAGTGAAACCTCCGGACAGAGTCTCGAAGCTTTTCTGACCCGATGACCGGACGCGGTGAAGACCTTCGTGTTGGACCGTGACCTGCGGTCACCTCCCCCTCGGCTCGGCTTCGAGCTCCGCCACTGTCCAGCGCTCTGGGACCCTCCCCTTCACCAGCGGTGCCATATAAAGGCAAGTTGTTGTTGTTGTTACAGACACAATATTAATACAGAATGGTTTAGTTTGACACAGTAGCCGTTGTCCCCGCCGCAGGGCGAGGAGACGGGTAAACTGTACAGTGTAATGTTTTATCTGAGGCTCCAGGAAAACAGTACATTGACTCTGTACGAAAGGCTGATCCCGTCACTACAGTCATCCAAACAGGTCACTGTGGCCACAAACAGCCCAGATATTTGGGCGTCACCCAAATATATTGCCCAAAAAACATACAGTCAGTTCACTTCACAATATATCCTGTGAAACGCTTTCAGGCGTCTCGGGTACGCGATGAGACGGCGTATCAAATGCAAGGATTATTATTGAATTTATTATTAAATGACGAGTTATTAACTGATATGCTACAGAACTCCACCGATTAAATCACTCCACAAAAATAACATCCCCGCAAACCATGAGGAAACGTATCTTCAAAATTGTGAGTAAATGAATAGAAGAGTTTTGTTGGAATCTTTAGTCACTCTACACCTTTGGCCAAGTAAAAGGTTCCAACCCTTTCCAGGTATCAAACAGACAAATGAATATTAGCAATCCCGAAACCTCTAAATGTACCACAATAAATCACAGAAGCATATCCGTCTGGACCCAAACATTGAATATGACTTATGTGAATATAATAATAATAATTCTTGTATTAATGGAGTTCAGGTCCTCCAGCATGTGAGGCGTGAGCTCTAACCGCTGAGCTGCAGGACTCTGCGTGAAGTCCGAATTGCAGTTAAACTGTACAAATTGTGGAAAATTAAATTTAATAAACATGTGCAATTTAGTTCAGCCAGAAAATGTCAGGAACGGGTTAAGACTACAGTTTCCCCGATTCAATGTGTCTTGATCCATCACCACATGCGCACAGAGAGCCAAGCGCTGGAGTGACATTGAATCGCGGGTTTATTGTGGCTTCTGGATTTCACATCACCCTCAATGTGAAGGACAAATATCTTGTGGAAACTGTTCATGACAATCCCGTTGGTTTGTCAGCTTCTGAGGAAGAAAGAAACCAGCGACAACCTGAACATCTCAAGATTAGCCTTTACAACAACAACAATAACAAAACTACACGTGTTTAGTGCCTTTCACTTCGTGAAGGGACTGGACGGTTAGTATTTCTGAACCGAGCGCGGGGTCGGGATTGGGGCGGGAGGAAGGCATGGGGCGGGGTAGTGGAAGGAGGGTGATCGAAAGTACTGTTGAAGCGGAGGGTCCTGAGTTGCGTGTTGAAGAAGCCAATGGAGGGAGTGAGTCAGTGGGACTACGGAATGGATTTCCAAATGGTGGGTCAGAGTGGCTGAAGGCCCACCCACCAGGTACATCTGGAAACTTTTCGGTTTAGCTCGTACCTTTTTATTTTCTGTTGTACATATTCATTATGATGCAGATAACATGCAGATTATTAAAAAAAAACATGCCTTGTCCTTGATATAGCGCTTTGATTTTAACAACCCCCTCCTCAAACCACCCCCCAACCCCTCAATCTCTCTAACCCCTAATATAACTATCCCATTTCTATCCTAGTATTTCCAATCTGGCCCTCCTTGTCAAACGCATTGTTGCAGGTCAACTTTGGTCTAATCTCTCCCTCCACTTCCTCCTCGAGCCCCTGCAGTCTGATTTTCGCGCTTGTCAAAGTCACAAACAATGTTCTCTGTATCTGTAATCAGGACTCTCTCTTCCTCCTCGTCCTCCTGGATCTCTATACAGTGTAATCTTCCTCCACCACGTCCTCCATCATCTACCTCAGTGGGACAGCACTCGCATGGTTTGAACTCTACTTAACAAAGAGCCCCGACTTCATCTCGGCAAACATTTTCTCCTCCTGTCCACGCCTGGTAACCTGTGGTAACCCCAGGTCTCTGTTTTGGGCCCTCTTCTTTTACTCATCTCTATGCTCCCTCTGGGCTATATCATCCGCAGATATGGAGTAAACGTCCACATATATGTTGATGGTACACAAATCTACGTTGTGTTCTCCAGTATCGACTCCAGGTCCACGAATGTTCCATCATCTTGACTGCAGACATCGTGGCCTGGATGAGAGCAAACTTCATGCAGCTGAATATTGACAAGATGGAAGCCATACTCTTTGGCTGCCGTCAACGTATTCACTCCTGCGTATCTGAGCTCCTCAACCTCCATGGGCTCTCCCTCAGACTCAGTGAACCTGTGCACAATCTTGGTGTCTGGTTTGACCCCTCTGTAAGGTTATATTTATGATGTTTATATCAATGCAAATTGCTGTCGTTATTTGAAGTGATCACCTTAGTGATCACCTTAGTATGGTTTAATGCATAAATGGTCTCCAAAATCCATAGGGGGAACTTGATTTATCTGAACTAATGTTAATATAGAGATGTGGAGTATAAGCAACAGACTTGCAGTTGGGCCGAATGGCCTGTATTTTCCATGCATCTGTGAATCTAAGAGCCACAGCTTGTCTAATCCTTGTTCATATTTATTTCCTCTAACACTGGTGATCATCCTGGTCGCTCTCCTCTACACTGCGTTAAGGATCTGTGCTGACTCTTTAGTCATTCTTTGCCTCAATCCTTCCATCTTGCGGTTTTGGCTGGTTAGACTCCAGCAGTTACCCCAACACACACTCTGGGTGTTTGTTGACCTGTTTTCATTCGCGACAGACACTCGGCTGACAAAAAATTTCAGCTAAGAAACCACACTGCTGCTTAAGTGCTCCGAGATGTTTCCCACGTGAGGAGCACTGTATTGTTGTTGTTGCTATTGATTTTATTGTCTCCTCTGAGACGTCTCTTTTCCTGGGTGAATCTCCCTAGATTATCTAACGATAGTTTACAACTTATCCCTCCAACTCGAGAGACCAGTCTGCTCCGAATATATTGACTCTATGGAGAAGATGGCATATTTCTGAATGGTTCTCACTTTCTTTTACGCTGTAGGAAATAAGACTAAATTATGTTGCAGTCTACATTCTAACGGACTGAATGCCGCCATTTTCTTTCTCTTTCCCTACAAGTGGAAATGATTCTTGATAAAATGTTGCTCATGTTGTTGACTATCTTCCTGGTCCCAATTCCGAAGCCCAATCCACAGTTACATTAACTGAAAATATGCATAAAAGGCAACATTGCATATTGGCAATGATAACGTTTAAATGACTGTTACACAAATGAGGTTCGAAGATCACGATCAGGAGATTAGATAGAGAGCACAGTGGATGCTCTAAATTGGGAGGGTTGTTAAAATGAATCAAAGGTGAATTTGAAGTGGAGGTGGAAATTATTGTTGTATTAACATAGACAGCAACAAATGCTTTATGTAGTGCAACTCTTGCAGCGTATAATCACAGTGCACTTGACAGAATGTTTAACAGAAGTGAAACATAATAAATTGAGAAAGAATGAGAGTATGACAGAGAGAGCGAGAGTGCGCCTGAGAAACGAGAGACAGTCCAATTTACATAAATAGGGGAGAGTGTGTAAGAGAGAGAATGGGAATGAGAGAAAGAAACAGATTCAGGGAGAGAGAGATGGTGGAAGCAGTGAGTGACTGAGTGAGAGATGGTGCAAGCAGTGAGTGACTGAATGAGTGAGATTGTGAGACGGTGTGTGTGTGAGTGGTGGAGAGGGGCAGTGAGGGAGAATGTTTGTGAGAGAATGAGAGAAGAGAGTGTGTGTGGGTAAGAGTGTGAGTAAGAAATGAGAGAGACAGTGGGGGGAGAGGGGTGGATGGACATGGAGTAGAGAGAGATAGAGTGGGTGTGGGGTGAGAGAATGAAACAGCGAAATTTAGGGAATGAAAGTAACAAAGAAGTGATATAGAGGCAATGAGTGAGTGTTTGACAGAGGGAGAGACAGATTGATTTACCCAGACTGATAGAAGAGAGACAGCGTGTGAGAGGGTGAGTGAGAAAAGGGTGAGCGTGATTGACCGAAATGGTGGACGGAGTGAAAGAGAAAGACGGGTTGGGGAGTGTGTGGGGGGGTGGGGTTGTGGCGACAGCAAGAAACAGAGACAAGGAGGGAGAAAGCAGAGACAGAGTAAAAGAGAATGATTGAGTTTGTGGGAGGAGAAAATGTTTGCACAAGAGGAGAGTGAAGATGGGGAGTGAGTGATAGAGAGAGGGGAGATAGAGGGAGTGTGAGAAAGGAAAGAGATTGTGAGAGGGGTGTTGTCGTGTGGGGAGAAAGGGTGTGTGAGAGAGAGTAACTGAGATAGGGAGGGAATGTGTGAGAGAAACAAAAGGAGAGGGGGCAGAGAGTGATTGAGAGAGTGATACAGAGAGACTGTGAGAGGAAAGAGATAAAATGAGCGACAAAATCCACAACATTTAACACAATATTTTTAAAAAATGGCATCTCCAATAAGTTTATTTCTTCCTTTCCCGTTTAGTTTTTCAAAAATCCCTGAAGCCAAACTTTGGAACCAAACCCACAAACAAAGAACCATAGAGATGTACAGCACCGACGAAGAATATTCAGCTTATGGTGAATGTGGTGCCACATTTATAATAATTTCCGTCCCATTTCCCTACTCTGTTCCCAAATCTATTTGTAGATAGTTCACTCCATTTAGATCGATATGCAGACATGTTTCGAAAACCAAAATGGATTCTGCCTCAAACACCATTCCCGCCAGAGCTTTCCGCAACCCAACAACCAAATGCGCAGGACAACATATTCTCCAAACCTCCTCATTTACTAGTTTGCTATCTGTTTGTCTTAAATTGATGCTTTAAGAACTAAACCTCGACCAGTGGAACTTTTATAGCAGGTAAAGATTGAGTTTCTGTGGAAATCTCCAAGGGAACGAGGCGAGGCTATGATTTACTGCCAGACATTAGCTCCTGGACTCTGACCAGGGTGTGTTATTAACTGTATGGCCCGGAGCACTGAAGCCACATCACTGAGAGGCTCAGGAACCTGAAGCAGGAACCGGTGCTCAGTCAGCGGGGAGACAATATGGTGAATGTCTCATTAGCTCTGACTGTGGGTGAAATAAAACATTAAAGTTACTCCAGGATTTAAGTACATGCAATGAGAGGATAGAAGAGATAAAGTGCGCATAACAATTGAGAGGGAGAGGTTGGAGGGAAGAATGGTTGACAGGAATATGGAGAGAATGATAGAGAGAGAGAGAGAGAGAGAGTGTAGATGAGTGAAACAAACAGAGACAGGGAGAGAGGGGGGGGGGAAATCAGAGAGTGAGTGATTGAGAGTGTGAGAAGGAGTGTGTGTGTGTTAGAGGGAGAGAGAGTGCGGTAGAGAGATGATGGGGTGAGAGAAAGAAACAGAGACCGGAGGGAAAGAGGGAATAAGCAAAGCGGTGAGAGATTGGCAGTGAGTGACTGCAAGACAGAGGCGAAGAGATAGCTATTGAGTGAGAGACTGTGTGTGAGAATGTGAGTGAAATGTGAGGGGCAAAGTGATTGACAGAAAGGAGGTGAGAGGGAGAGAGGTGGTGAGAAAGAAACAGAGATATGGAGTCAGGGAGTGAAAGAAAGTGAATAAGATTGTGGGAGGAGAGAGTATTTATGAAAGAGAGGAGGGAGAAAGGAGGAGTGAGTTATCGAGAGAGCGTAGACGGAGAGAGGGGAAAGGGAGTGTGAGTGGAGGGAGGGCTGGTGTGGGAGAAAAGGGGATAGAGAGAGAGGAATTGAGTGAACGAAATAATGTCTGTGAGACAGAGCGAGAGGGGGGAGCCAATGTCCCAGAGAGGACAGAGAGAGTGTGTGAGAAGAAAAAGTGAAAATGAGAGAGAAATTTCACAACATTGAACAAAATATAAAACCGTGCATCTCCAATATGCTTTTTCCTTCCTTTACTGATCAGTTTGTTTAAAAAAAATCCCCGAATCCAATCTTTTGTACCACCCACGAACAAGGGAACATCGAGATGTACAGCACAGAAGAAGGATGGCTGTGGTGGCTGTTTTTGTGCCAATACTTTCAGTCCCATTTACATTGCTCTTTTCCCAAATACCTTTTTAGATAGTTGGCTCCATTTAGATCGGTATCTCGTGATGATATGAAAACCAATCTGGAATCTGCCTCAAACATCATTCCCGCCAGTGCTTTCCATAACCCAACAACCAACTGTGCAGGAAAATAAATTCTCCAAACGTCCCAATTTGCCAGTTTGCTAACTCTCTGAAATTGATGCTTTGGGGATTGAACACTGACCAGAAGGACTTTTATATCAGTTTCTGTGGAAATCTCCAAGGGAACAGGGCGAGGCTATGATTTACTGCCAGACATTAGCTGTTGGACTCTGACCAGGGTGTGTTGTTACCTGTACAGCCCAGAACACTGAAGCCACTTCACTGAGAGACTCGGG
>NW_024706086.1:0-15346 GCF_018977255.1 Callorhinchus milii | reverse complement strand
ATGTGTTGTGTTGCTGTATGTTTGCTGTATGTGTTTGTTGCTGTATTTTGTGTCTGTATGTGTGTGCTGTATGGCTGTATGTGTGTGCTGTATGGCTGTATGTGTGTGCTGTATGTGTGTGCTGTATGGCTGTATGTGTGTGCTGTATGGCTGTATGTGTGTGCTGTATGGCTGTATGTGTGTGCTGTATGGCTGTATGTGTGTGCTGTATGGCTGTATGTGTGTGCTGTATGGCTGTATGTGTGTGCTGTATGTGTGAGGCTGTGAGTGTGTAAGTGTGAGTGAATGTGTGTATTTGTCTGTGAGGCTGTTACCTGCAGAGCCAGGAAGCCTGAGCCTCAGACAGGCCCAGCCCATGGGGGGACAGTTTGCCCTCAGTGAGAAGCTCGGCCAGGATGTCTGTCACTCCGCTCAGACCACTCAGGTTCAGCCCTCGGTCACTCTGGCTGTGAACAGAGGGTGCGGTAACATCTTATACAGTGCCAGCTTAGCTCAGCCTCCCTCCCTCTCCATCACTCCCCCTCCCTCTCCCTCATTCCCTCTCCATCCCTCCCTCGCCATCTCCATCATTCCCTCTCCATCACTCCCCCTCCCTCGCAAAATTCCCAGCGAGCACGTATTCCTTTGAGGAATAAGAATGCCACAGGAAAGATGGCCCAACCGTGGCTCACTGGAGCAGTTTGGGACAGTATAAAGTTAAAGGAAGAAACCTATAAAACAGCTCAGATGAGTAGTAAACCCGAGGATTGGGAGAACTTTAGGGATCAACAAAGGAGAACCAAAAAAGTGTTTAAGAGGGAGAAAATGGAATATGAGGGCAAACTAACGAAGAACATAAAGACAGACTGCAAGAGATTTTATAAATATATAAAGAGGAAGAGGCTGTCAAGGGTAAATGTGGGTCCGTTACAGGCAGAGACGTGGGGAATTATAGTAGGGGACAAAGACATGGCAGAGTCATTAAACAAGTACTTTGCTACTGTCTTCACCTCAGAAGACACTGAAAACCTACCAAGAATAGAGGGGAACCAAGAAGACAATGTTAGCGAGCAACTTGGGGGAATTAATATTAGTAAAGAAATGGTTTTAGGTAAATTATCAGGTCTTAAAAAGATGGGGAACTATAGACCAGTTAGTCTGACTTCAGTGGGAGGGAAAATTCTTGAGTCCTTAATTAAGGATGTCGTTATGGGATTCCTGGAAGACCATAACAAGATAAGGCAGAGTCAACATGGCTTTACAAAAGGGAAGTCACGCTTCACTAATCCTTTAGAGTTTTTTGAAGATGTATCTGCCGGTTAGAGAGGGGGGAACCAGTAGATGTAGAATATTTATATTTTAAAAAGGCATTTGACAAAGTGCCACACAAAAGGCGATTGCACAAGATTCAGGCCCATGGGATTAATGGGAACAACAACAACAACAACAACAAGATTCCATTTATAGAGCGCCTTTCACGTCAGGAGGACGTCCCAAGGCGCTGCACAGTTGGGTCATGACCCGAGCAGGGGGAAATGGTCAGGGTGAGGGGAGGGAAGGGAGGGAGCGAGGAGGGGGGAAATGGTCAGGGTGAGGGGAGGGAAGGGAGGGAGAGAGGAGGGGGGAAATGGTCACGGTGAGGGGAGGGAAGGGAGGGAGCGAGGAGGAGGAAGAGAGTCGAGAGGGGAGCTGAAGGCTCGGTCAAAGAGAAGAGAACATATTAGCACGGACTGAAGAGTGGCCAACGGGTAGAAAACAGAGAGTAGGGATAAACGGGTCATTCTCGAATTGGCAGGAGGTGACTAGAGGAGTGCCACAGGATCAGTGTTTGGGCCTCGGCTATTTACAATTTACATCAATGATCCGGACGAGGACATTGAATGTAACGTATCTAAGTTTGCAGATGACACTAAACTCGGTGGGAGAGTGAGCTCTGAGGATGATGCAAAAAGATTGCAGCGGGATATAGATAGGCTCGGGGAGTGGGCGAGGAGGTGGCAGATGGAATTTAATGTGGGGAAGTGTGAGGTTATTCATCCGGGTAGAAAAATAGAAAAACAGATTATTTTCTAGAGGGGGAGAGATCAGATAGTGTTAGTGTTCAGAGGGATTTGGGTGTCCTTGTACACCAGTCTCAAAAAGTTAGTTTGCAGTGCAGCAGCAACTAAGGCGAACGGCAGTTAGCGTTCATTGCAAAAGGTTCAGAATATAAGAGTAGGGAAGTCTGGCTGCAACTGTATAGGGCTTTGGTGAGACCGCACCGAGAGTATTGTGTGCAGTTTTGGTTTCCTTATTTAAAAAAGGACATACTTGCCCTCGAGGGGGTGCAGCGTAGATTCACTCGGTTAGTGCCTGGGATGAGGGGACTGACCTATGAGAGGCTGAATAAACTGGGGCTGTATTCTCTATAGAGTACAGAAGAATTAGGGGAGATCTTATTGAAACATATAAGATTCTTAAAGGGCTGATAAAGTAGACACTGAGGGTCTGTTTCCCCGGGAGGAGAATCTATAACCAGGGGTCACAGTCTGAAAATTAAGGGTCAGCCTTTTAGAACAGACTTGAGGAAACATTTCTTCACTCAGAGGGTAGTGACTTTATGGAATTCACTCACCCAGAAGGCTGTAGATGTCAGTCCTTGAACATCTTCAAGGCTGAGACTGAGAGACGTTTAAACAATAGAGGGATTAGGGGATATGGGGACAAGAAATTAGAGTCAGATCTGAGGATCAGCCGTGATCTTTTCGAATGGCGGGGCACAGGCTCGAGGGGTCAAATGGCCTACTCCTGCTCCTAATTCTTATGTTCTTATGTTCCATCACTCAATCACTAAGCTACAGGTAAAATAACGCCTCTGGTGGAAGATCTGAAATCAGGGGATGCTGTGCTCCCCCACTGTGCCAGTGTCCATCAGTTCGTTTAAAGGGAATTGAACAGATGGCTATTGTAGGGTGTGTGCAGGGAGGTAGGGATTAGACTCCACTGGCTCCTTATTGCTGAACAGATCGATTTCAAGATCCCCACACTCATTTTCAAATCCCTCCCCGCCCTGGTACTTCCCTCCTCTCTGACCTGCTCACCCCCCAACCCATTACCCGCTGCCTCCGCTTGGCTGGCTCCAGCCTCCCTCGTGACCTTTGTTCCACCATCGGTGGCCGTGCTTTCAGTCACTACGCCCTAAAACTCTCTCCCTCTGCCTTGCCCCCTCCTTCTCCATCTTCAGATCGTGCCTGAAGACTTTCCTCTTCGACCGTCACCTTCCCCCCCACCCCCTGGCTTGGTGTCGTGCTCCGTCACTGTCAAGTGCTCTGGGATGTTATATACATGCAGGTTTGTTATTGTTGCTGGAGGGGATGTGGAGAGTGGCTGAGCTGGGATCTCTGTTGTGAATACACAGGAACCCACCTGTCCAGCTCTGTGTCTGGTCTCCGCTCTGTCAGAGAAAGAGAAAGGTTCAGGGCCTGTCATTCACATAAAAACACATGACATTTACACAGCGTCTGCCTTTCACGTCGGGACAAGGCGCTGGACAGTCAGGGATTTGTACCCGAGCTGGAGGTTGGGATCAGGGAGGGGTGGAGGGTGGGGAGGGTAGGGATAGGTGGGTGGGGGTAGGACGGAGGGCGGGGAGGGTGGCTGAAGGTGCAGTCAAAGAGGAGGGTCTTGAGACGCGCCTTGAGGGAGGCAAAGTGACTGTGGGATGGAGTTCCAAAGGGTGGGGGCAGAGAGGCTGAAGGCCCGATCCCCAACGGTGGGGGGGCCGGGCGGAGGAAGAGGACATGTTGATATGGTGGGTCACACACAGCAGGGAGGGGATGTGAAGTAAAGGTTCCAGTTTTAAAGGGGAGGGGAGAAGGCAGTGGAATTAATCCATTGAAGACTCACAGACTAACCACTCGCCCACCCGCTGCCATGTGCTGCCAGGTCACAATCTCTCTGAAGAACACGTCTCTGACAATCCAGTCCTCTCCCAGCCCTGCACTGGAACACCAGCCTACACTGTGAGCTCAGAGATCCCAACAGGAGGCTCGAACAACAGGAGCTCCAACTTACTGCAGCCTGAAACCCCAGTTAGAGTAATAATCCTTAAATTTGATATAGCGCCTTATCATGTCTTTGAGATGTCTCAAAGCGTTTCAGAGAATATACTGTAAAGTCTAGTGACTGCATTTTACGGGCGAAACGCAGTAGCCAATTACACACAGCAGTGTCCCACAAACAGTCGTGGATTGAGTGACCAAATTATTCTTAATATTATTTTTTGAGGGATTATTATCCCCGGAAAAGTGATCCACCAATCAACTAACAACCGGATTCCTACTGACTGCTGATAAACAGAAGCATGTGGAGTAAAGAAACTTGCCCAACATTTCGCTTCCTGCCCGGGAATCAAACCCAGGTCCTCTTGCTTGCGAGGCGAGGGCTCTAACCACTGAGCTACAGGACTCCACGTACAGAGTCCAGCCCTCAGCCCAGGACAAACCACAGCAACTGTACCTGCAGAGTACTTGGCAGCAAGCCGAGCCCGAGACAAACAGACATCAGGGGGAGAGTGGGGAGCGAGGGGCTCAGCCACAAGCTGGGGATGTAGGCCATTCTCCTCCTTGCTCTTCTCTTCCTCACTCCTCTCCTCCGCACTCCTCTCCTCCTCACTCCTCTCTTCCTCACTCCTCTCTTCCTCACTCCTCTCCTCATGCACACAGAACAGGCGGTGAGCTGTAGAGAGACGAGAGAAAGACTATGTGATCAGCCAGCGTCTAACACACACAAAGCCATCACCGTGACCAGCCGGGTGTCTGTCACACACACAAACCCGTCACCGTGACCAGCCGGGTGTCTGACACACACACAAACCCATCATTAAAGGTGACTGAAGGCACAGTCGAAGAGAAGATCTTCAGACAGGACTTGAAGGAGGCAAGAGAGGGGGTGAGGCAGAGGGATTGCACGATAAGAGTTCCAGATTGTGGGGCAGAGATGCTGAATGCCCGACCACAAATGGTGGGGCAGGAAGTGCGAGGAACCTGAAGCAGCCGGTGCCCACTGAGCGGAGGGAGCGGACAGGCTGAGCGGACAGGAGGTCGGAGAGATGGAAGGAGCAAGACCATGGAGGGCCTTGAAGTTAAGAACGAGGATTTTGTACTCGATTCTCTGAAGAATTGGGAGCCGGTGAAGCCGGGCAAGAACAGGGGTGATATGTTCCCGGAGCCTGAAGCGCGAGAGGAGACCAGCTGCAAAGTTCCGGATGATCTGCAGCTTGTAGAGGGAAGAGTTGGGAAGGCCGACAAGCAGGGAGTTGGCGTATTCAAGATTTGATGATTGCATGGATGAGGGTCAGTGACAGAGGTGGGCAATGTTGCGGAGGTGGGGAAAGGCAGAACGAGTCACAGCACAAATATGGGGTTTGAAGGGATAGTTGAGGGTTGAAAAGACCACTGAGGTTTCGGATTGGCTCGAGAGCAGCCATGAATTGGTGACAGTGTCAGCGGCTGAGGTGAGGAGGCACTGCCAGGAACCAAGCAAGAGAGTCTCTATCTTGCCAACACTGAGCTGGAGTAAGCTGCCTCTCGTCCAGGACTTGATGTCAGACAGACAATTAGCCAGGACATCAACGGTCCTGGAGTCGAGGGTGGAGGCAGAGAGATAGAATCATAATCATAGAATTATACAGCACAGGAGGCCATTCGGCCCATCGTGTCTGTGCTGCTCTTTGAAAAGAGCTTCCAAAATCAACCCCAGTCCCCCACTCTCTCCCCATAGCCCTGATCAACCCCACTTCCCCCGCTCTCTCCCCATAGCCCTGCAAACTTGTCGTCCCCAAATAATTATCTACTTCTCTCTTAAGTTGTTATGGAATCGGCTTCCCTCAGCCTTTCAGGCAATGCATTCCAGATCCCAACAACTTGCTGTGTGGAAACATTTCTCCTCACCTTCTCTCTGTTTCTTTTAACAACTATTTTAAACCGGTGCCCTCGGGTTCCCGACCCACCGCCAGTGGGAATAGTCTCTCCTGTTCACTCTATCGAATCCCCTCATCATTTTGAAAACTTCTATTAAGTTTTCTCTTAACCTTCTCTGCTCCCAGGAGAATAATCCTCACTTTGCATAGAGTTGAATGTCATCCACATACAGGTGGAAATTGACCCCATGGTTGTGGATGACATCACCGAGCGGGAGCATGTGTAGATTAAAGAGGAGGGGAGTGAGGACAGAGCCCTGAGGGACTCCACATGTGACAGTGCGGGGGCTGGAGGAGAAGTCATTGGTGGCCACAAAGTGCAGACGGTGGGAAAGGTAGGATTGGAACCAGGCAGGAACAGAGCCATTGAGGTGGAGGTGAGAGGAGAGGCCGTGGAGAAGAATAGAATGGTCGACGGTATCGAAAGGGCCGAGAGGTCGAGAAGGTCGAGGAGGCAGAGGAAGCCCTGATCACACGTCACAGAATGTCATTTGTGGCTTTGATTAGGGCTGTCTGTGCTGGGAGCAGCACAAACCCCAGATTGAAGGGGTTCATGGAGGGAACGCTGGGAGAGGAAAGAGCGAAGCTGGGAAGCCATAACTCGTTCCATGACCTTTGCTAGAAAAGGAAGGTTTGAGATGGGGGGTAGTTGGAGCAGAGATAAGTAAAGGAAAGGTTTCTTGAAGGTAGGGGTGCTGACGGCTGTCTTCAGGGGGATGGGTAGGGTGCCAGTGGACAGAGAGAAGTTAACAAGGTCTGTTAGTAGGGTACTCAAGGAAATTCATCATCTCCTCGCATTTGATGTTGGAGGAGAGGATAGCAGAGGACTGGGAGGGTGGATGGAGGGGTTGGTTTATAGTAGAAAAGAAGAGTCTGGGGTTGTCCTTAGCTTCCAAGATGATTTTGGAATAAAAGGATGACTCAGCTGAGGCGAGGGCAGAGTGGCAGGTCTTGGTGCAATCCTGCCAGATCTGTTGGTGAACTGTTAAGTTGGATTTGCACCAGGTGCATTCGGTGGAGTGTACCTGAGATTTGAGGAAGTGGAGGTGGCTGATGTATCAGGGGGATTTATGCGAGTGGGAGGTGCTGCAGGAGATGACAGGGACAAGCGTGTCCAGGATGGCCAAGAGGGAGTTGTTTAGAAGGGTGATCAAGGAGAGCAGGTCATTGCAGGAGGAGGGCCAGAGGGGTAGGAGTTCAGATGCCCCCAGGGCAGCAGAGAGGGCATGGAGGGGGATTTTTCTACAGGTTCGATAGGAGATGCACGTCGGGTGGGTGGCAGGGGTTAAGGGAGATGAAATAGTGATCTGAAATGTCTTTGTCAGTGATGGTGATCAGAGACGGTAAGGCCCTGGGTGATCACCAGGACTTGCGGGTGGCCATAGATGTGAGGAGTGGCGTTGATGTGGAGGGAGAGGTTGTGAGAGGAGAGCAGAGAAGGGAGGAGAAGTCAGCAGATGTGGAGCAAGAAGGGGTGAAGTGGAGGTTAGGGAGGATTCCAAGGCTGTAACAAAGGGAAGCTGTGGGTGGGTATAGGAGGGAAAGGAGGTGGGGGGGACAGTAGGAGAGGAGCAGCGAGCAATAGTGAAGAATAGGGGCAGGAGAGCGGGGGGCATGTCAGGGGCAGGCGAGGGGGGGCATGTCAGGGACAGGAGACGGGAGGGCCTGTCAGGGACAGGAAAGGGGGGCATGTCAGAGGCCTCCTTCTGTGCTATTTAAGTCTATGATTCTATGAACCTCGGCGCTCGCTCACTGACGTCTCAAAGCGCATCACAGAATATACTGTAAAATGACTGAATGTATTGTGGGCGAAACGTGGCAGCCAATTGTGCCAGCAACGCCTCACAAACAGTCGAGGATTGAGTGAACTAATATTGAAAATGTTTAAATTATTTTTTGAAGGGATTATAACCCCTAGAAAAGTGGGTTAGGGTCAATCCACCTATTGACTTTTCGTCATCTGACAATACGTCCCCCTCTCTCTCTCTCTCTCTGAAGTATGGGGCTCAAACCCACAATCCCACATAGACAGTGCAGTAACTCAGCCAGAGACTGACCTGGTCACTGTTACCCCCCACGCCCCCCACGCCCCCCACATACCGTGGCCAGGGAGGGAGATCTCGCGGTTACTGGGAGACACGCTTGAGCTCAGCTCCTCAATTGTCGTCATCAGCTAAAACATAACATAATCATCAACAAGAACACAAACACTAACATCAACCCTCCCCATTTACCTCATCCCCTCCTGTACCCGCCCCCCTCCTGTACCATCCCATACCGTTTCCTTCCAGTACCCTCCCCCCTCCTGTACCCTCCCACCCCTGTACCCTCCACCCTCCTGTATCCTCCTCCTCCCTCCTGTGCCCTCCTCCTCCCTCCTGTACCCTACCCCTCCCTCCTGTACCCGGCCCCCTCCTGTACTCTCCCCCTCCCTCCTGTAACCTACCCCTTCCTGTACCCTCCCCCTCCCTCCTGTACCCTCGCCCTCCTGTACCCTCCTCCCTCACGTACCCTTCCCCCTCCTGTACCCCTCACCCTCATGTACCGTTCCCCCTCACGTACCCTCCCACCCGCCAGTACCCGTGTTGGGTGACAATGCCGGGGTGACTGACCCGCTGGGAGCTGCTGAAGTCCCTCTCCATGCTGACAGCCATGTCCTGTAGAGCTCGTAACTGCACGTCCAGCTGCTCCAGCCGGTCAGGGAAACCCCCGTGGCTCAGCATACACATCTCCCCCGACATTCTCGGCCCCCAGACCCCACTCTCAGCCTCCGCCAACTCCAGCCCCTCAGTGTCATCACTGCCCCACCCCGGGGGGCACACACACAGCCGCGGCGAGACTGAAACCAACACACCATTAAACATCCCAAATCACTCCCTCTACTCTGTGCGTTCGTCCACACTCCCAGGTCAGGGTTAGAGACAGTAAAGCTCCTCTACACTGTGCGCCCACACTCCCAGGTCAGGGTTAGAGACAGTAAAGCTCCTCTACACTGTGCGCCCACACTCCCAGGTCAGGGTTAGAGACAGTAAAGCTCCTCTACACTGTGCGCCCACACTCCCAGGTCAGGGTTAGAGACAGTAAAGCTCCTCTACACTGTGCGTCCACACTCCCAGGTCAGGGTTAGAGACACAGTAAAGCTCCTCTACACTGTGTGTCCACACTCCCAGGTCAGGGTTAGAGACAGTAACGCTCCCTCTACACTGTGTGTCCGCACTCCCAGGTCAGAGGGTTAGAGACACAGTAACGCTCCCTCTACACTGTGCGTCCACACTCCCAGGTCAGGGTTAGAGACACAGTAAAAAGGTTACAGGGTGAGGAGAGCCATACTTGCCTGGTTCGGGGCTGGGTTGGGGGGTTACAGCGTTGGTGAACGAGGCACACGTGTGGTGCAGGGCTGGGATGGAACCGGGCAGGGGATCGGGGGAGGGAGGCCCTGAGACTGGCAGCTCCTTCAGCAAGTCCCGGGCATCAACGTCAATCACATTCAGGAACCTGTGGCCAGGCAGCTCCTGCCAACACCAACCACACAATGGTTATTGTACTGTCCCAACCCGAACCCCAACCCTAAAGGCCCCAAACCCAACTCGACCCTAACCCTAACCCCTCAGGCCCTATCCCTTACCCTGACCGCAACCCCTACCCTAACCCCAGTCCCAACTCAACCCTAACCCCAATTCCTATCCTAACCCTTACCCTAACCTCAACTCTGACCCTAACCCCAGCCCCAACCCTTAGCCCAACTCCTACCCTAACCCCAACCCCCTCAGGCCCTAACCCTCAGGCCTAAACCGCAGCCCAAACCCCAACTCCGACCGTAACCCCAACCCTAACACCTCAGGCACAAACTCCAACCCCAACTTTGACTCTAACCCCAATTCTAACCCAACGTGCAGGCCCTAAACCCACCCTAACCCCAGCCCCAACTCCGACCCCAGCCCCGATCCTAATCCCTACCCCCAAATCCTACTCTAACCCTAGCCCTAACTCCAACCTCTCAGGCCTAACCCTAACCTTAACCCTAACACCCAACCCGGACCCCAACTCTGCCCCTAATCTCAACTCCTACCCTAACCCTAATCCTAACCCCAACCCCTCAGGCACTAAACCCAGCCGCAACTCTGTCCCAAGCCCCAGCCCCAACTCCAAACCCAGCCCCAACCCTGGCCCCAGATCACCCCCAACTCCGACCGCAGCCCCAGCCAAACCTAGTTACGTGCCTGTGGGGGCAGCTGGTCAGGGAGAGGCTTGTGAGGAGCTTCAGTCGGAAAGCGAAGGTTCAGGAAAATGTCAGGAGGCAGACGCTGAGGATCTGTGAAAGAATCAGAGCGGTTTGACCCCCACGCACACAGTCCCCACCCTGGGGGGAGGTCAGACTCCCATACACAACCCCCACCATGGGGAGCGGGGTCAGAACCCCACAGACACACAGACGGGAAGTGGGGGTGAGGGAGAAACTGGGAGTGGGGAAGAGGGAGAGACGGGGAGTGGGGCAGAGGGAGAGAGGAGAGTGGGGGAGAGGCAGCGTGGGGGAAGAGTCAGCGTGGGGGAGAGGGAGAGTGGGGGAGAGGGAGATACAGGGAGAGGGAGAGTGGAGGAGAGGGAGAGTGAGGGAGAGGGAGAGTGGGGAGAGGGAGAGTGGGGAGAGGCAGCGTGGGGGAAGAGTCAGCGTGGGGGAGAGGGAGAGTGGGGGAGAGGGAGATACAGGGAGAGGGAGAGTGGAGGAGAGGGAGAGTGAGGGAGAGGGAGAGTGGGGGAGAGGGAGAGTGGGGGAGAGGGAGAGTGGGGGAGAGGGAGAGTGAGGGAGAGTGAGATACAGGGAGAGGGAGAGTGGGGGAGAGGGAGAGTGGGGGAGAGGGAGATACAGGGAGGGGGAGAGTGGGGGAGAGGGAGATATAGGGAGAGGGAGAGTGGGGGAGAGGGAGATACAGGGAGAGGCACGTGCAGTAAAAACATGTGTAGCCAGTGACTGACCTGTAGTTCTGGGCCTCGGCTCATGTCTCTCTGCTTCCGTAACCGGCTCAACGGTAGCAATCTCAGCGTCTGCGTAACTCTTAGTGTCTGACAGAGAACATGTCAGTTTCACGCACACACTCACCCACATGTACACACACACTCTTGTACACACACTCACACACTTATACGCCACACACACACACGTACACAGACACATACATGTATACACACACGCGCACTCATGCACTCACCCCCCCTCCCCCCCACTATGTACTTGGCTCACACACCCTGTGTACCCGGCTCGCGTACACACGAATACACACACAATGTGTACCTGGCTCACACCCACAGAGTCTCACACACACACACACAGTGCACCTGGCTCACACACACACACACACAGCACACTGTGTACCTGGCTCTCATACACACACACAATGTTCCTGACACACACACACACACGTACACAGACGCATGCACGTATACACACACGCGCACTCATGCACTCACCCCCCCTCCCCCCCACTGTGTACTTCGCTCACACACACACACCCTGTGTACCCGGCTCGCGTACACACGCATACACACACACTGTGTACCTGGCTCACACCCACAGAGTCTCACACACACACAGTGACAGAAACACACACACACACAGTCACAAAGTGCACCTGGCTCACGTACATATACACACACACACACCACACTGTGTACCTGGCTCTCACACACTCACACACACCCTCTGTACCTGTCTCTCATACACACACACAGTGTACCTGGCTCACACACACACTGTATACCTGTGTACCTGGCTCACACTCACACACACCTGTGTACCTGGCTCACACACACACACACACACTGTGTACCTGGCTCACACACACACACTGTGTACCTGACTCACACACACACCTGTGTACCTGGCTCACACACACACACACACACACTGTGTACCTGGCTCACACACACACACTGTGTACCTGACTCACACACACACCTGTGTACCTGGCTCACACACACACACACACACTGTGTACCTGGCTCACACACACACACTGTGTACCTGGCTCACACACACACACACTGTGTACCTGACTCACACACACACACACTGTGTACCTGACTCACACACACACACACTGTGTACCTGGCTCACACACACACACACTGTGTACCTGACTCACACACACACACACACACTGTGTACCTGACTCACACACACACACTGTGTACCTGACTCACACACACACACACTGTGTACCTGACTCACACACACACACACTGTGTACCTGACTCACACACACACACACTGTGTACCTGACTCACACACACACACACTGTGTACCTGACTCACACACACACACTGTGTACCTGACTCACACACACACACACTGTGTACCTGACTCACACACACACACACTGTGTACCTGACTCACACACACCACACTGTGTACCTGACTCACACACACACACACTGTGTACCTGACTCACACACACACACACTGTGTACCTGACTCACACACACACACACTGTGTACCTGACTCACACACACACACACTGTGTACCTGACTCACACACACACACACTGTGTACCTGACTCACACACACACACACTGTGTACCTGACTCACACACACACACTGTGTACCTGACTCACACACACACTGTGTACCTGACTCACACACACACACACTGTGTACCTGGCTCACACACACACACACTGTGTACCTGACTCACACACACACACACACTGTGTACCTGACTCACACACACACACTGTGTACCTGACTCACACACACACACACTGTGTACCTGACTCACACACACACACACTGTGTACCTGACTCACACACACACTGTGTACCTGACTCACACACACACACACTGTGTACCTGACTCACACACACACTGTGTACCTGACTCACACACACACACACTGTGTACCTGGCTCAGTGTTGGTGCTGACGTGTCTGTGCAGCACTGGGTGTTTGTGAGTAGCTGCGTAACAGTGTAGCTGTGCTGCTGTGGAGCCGGGCCCCAGGGTCACATCCCCATCGTACACTGAGCCACACGTCCCTGAGAGAGAGAGAGAGAGAGAGAGAGAGGTTAACACTGAGCCACACGTCCCTGAGAGAGAGAGAGAGAGAGAGAGTGAGGTTAACGTCTCTCTCTCTCTCTCTCAGGTATGTGTGGCTCAGCCACACGACCCTGTGAGAGGCCACACAACCCCCAGGGTAACACTGACCCCAATTTAACCCCACCCACTCTCTCTCCCGGTCTCCTCTCCCCACCCCCCCCACCCAGCCCCAGGGAGCTGCTGCCTAATGGGGGAATGACTGCGCACTCACCGGGAGCGATGACCAAACTGGGCAGTGTGTTGGCCACTGGTGTCCCCTCCACCGGCTCCTGGCAGAGAGCAGAGCAACAACAAACAATAAAAAAATTACATTTGTAAAGGCCTTTCACATCGGGAGGACGTCCCAAAGCGCTGGACAGGCAGAGTTTTGGACCCGAGCTGGGGGTTGGGGTGGGAGAGGGTGGAGGGTGGGGGGGAAGCAGGGAGATCGAAAGCACGGTCAAAGAGGAGGGTCTTGAGTTGGGTCTTGAAGGTGGCAAGAGAGGGGGCAAGGGAGGGAGTGAGGGAGGGGACGAGGGAGGGGTTGAGGGAGGGGGACTGCGGAATGGAGTTCCAGAGGGTGGGGGCAGAGTGGCAGAAGGCCCACCCCCAATAATGGGGTGAGCGAGGCGGGGGATGTGAAGCCGGCCGGAGCCCGCTGAGCGGAGGGAGTGAGCAGGATGGTAGGGGGTTAGGAGGGGCAGAGGTCGGGGGGAGCAAAACCATGGGGGGGCTTTGAAGGTGAGAACCAGGATCTTGAACTGTATCCTCTGTGTGATGGGAAGCCGGTGGGGTCGGGGGAGGATGGGGGTGATAGGGTCACGGAGCCTGGTGGGGGTGAGGATGGGGGTGATGGGGTCGGGGAGCCTGGTGGGGGTGAGGATGGGGGTGATGGGGTCGGGGAGCCTGGTGGGGGTGAGGATGGGGGTGATGGGGTCGGGGAGCCTGGTGGGGTGAGGATGGGGGTGATGGGGTCGGGGAGCCTGGTGGGGGTGAGGATGGGGTGATGGGGGGAGCCTGGTGGGGGTGAGGATGGGGGTGATGGGGTCGGGGAGCCTGGTGGGGGTGAGGATGGGGGTGATGGGGTCGGGGAGCCTGGTGGGGGTGAGGATGGGGGTGATGGGGGTGGGGAGCCTGGTGGGGGTGAGGATGGGGGTGATGGGGTGGGGGGTGGTGGGGGAGGACATGGGCTGCAGAGTTAGTTCGGATGATCTGCAGTCTGTGGAGGGAGGGGTTGGGGGCCGACAAGGAGGGAGTTTGCATAGTGGAGTCTGGCTGTAATGGAGGGGTGTGTGAGGGTCTCGGGGGCTGCGGTGTGAGACAGTGGGGGAGTCGGGCCATGTTGCGGGGGGTGGGGAGGCAGAGCGGGTCATGGGGCAGATGTGGGGTAGAAAGGATAGTTGAGGGTCAAACCAGACCCCAAGGTTCGGGACTGGCGCAGTGAGGGGGAGTGAGCCCCAGGGATGGTGATGCTGTCAGGGCCTGAGGTGAGGAGGCGCTGACGGGAGCCAATCAGGAGCCTCGGTCTTGTTGACGTTCAACTGTAGAAAGTTTGCCCTCATCCAGGACTTGACGTCTGACAGACATTCTGTCAGGACAGCAGTGGGTCCTGGAGTCAAGGGGGGGGCAGAGAGGGAGAGTTGGGTGTCATCCACATACATGTGGGAGTTGACCCCATGTCTGCGGATGATGTCACCACAGGGGGAGCATATAGATGTTGAAGAGGAGGGGACCAGGAACAGAGCCCTGAGGAACACCGCACGAGACGGAGGAGAAACCTTTTGAGGAGATGAAGTGTAGGCGGTGTGAGAGGTACGATCTGAACCAGTCAAGGACAGCGCAGAGAAGATTGAGGTGAGAGGAGAGGCGGTGGAGGAGGATAGAGTGGTCGACGGTGTCGAAGGCAGCAGAGAGGTCAAGGAGGACGAGGAGGCAGAGGGAGCCCTGGTCACAGATGGACAGAATGTCATTTGTCACTTTGACCAGAGCTGTCTCTGTGCTGTGGGCGCCACAGAAACCCGATTGGAAGGGTTTGAGAAGGGAGTGTCTGGAGAGGAAGGAGCGAAGCTGAGAAGCAACAACTCGGTCCAGGACCTTGGAGAGGAAGGGGAGGTTGGAGATGGGGCGGTAGTTAGGGAGTAGAGAAGGGTTCAGGGAGGGTTTTTTAAGGATAGGAGTGATGACGGCGTTTTTCAATGGGGTGGGAACAGCACCAGAGGACAGGGAGAGGTTTACGATGTCAGTGAGTAGAGGGGCCAGGAGGTGAAGCTGGGAGGTAAGGAGGGGGATAGGGATGGGTTTGAGGGAGTAGGTGGTCAGTTTCATGGTGGTTATGG
>NW_024706085.1:0-15354 GCF_018977255.1 Callorhinchus milii | reverse complement strand
CGGTTAGATGCGCAAGGCGCTCCAGTGGTCTCGTCCTCGCTGCTCACCTCGACGCGTCTCACGGACCTTCGAGTGGCCGAACTGGGGACCGTCCAGGGCGCTGACTTCAGGAGCAAGAGAGCCCTCTACCTTTCTGCGCCCCCCTTTTATGGCAAACCCACATCAAAGACAGCCGACCCGAGGGCCTTCTCGGCCAATCAGGTCGCCGTGTGAGTAAGAGGAAAGAGTTGGGATTGAGGCTAGAGGAACCAAAACTGCGTAGAACCATTCCAATTAGATAAATCGGGTACAGACCCTCGGGCGATAGTGTAGGTCTGCCTTGCCGAGCCCTACTGACCCAACAGTGAATCGCAGTCGGCCGATAATAAATCATTAATAACTAGCCGCAGCCTCGTGTGGTTTGGACGAGCGGGTGAAAGCGCGTGGTGCTGTGTGTGTGTGCTCGTAACGTGGGTGGTCGGTGTTTCCGCGGGTGCACGCTCCGTTCTGTCGCAGTGGAGACTCGTGCTGCGTGAGGGCTCACACCCACCATAAACACCTGTTCCACGGCCCCTTTAAACGAGCGTTGTCACCCGCTCGCTGCGGGCCGCGCGTGTGCGAGCAACGTCATTCGCCCTCTGACCTCCGACTCCCCGTTCACAGCGTGTGATTGCTGCGCGGGGCTGTGTGAGGGGAGGCGTCACGTTTGATTGGCGGAGAGGCAACGCAGTTTTTACAGGCGTCCGGGAGCCGGCGACGAGCCATGCCTCTCTCGCAAACTCGCGGGACTGCGACTCAGGGAGGGGAGCCGTCGGGCGACAGCCCTTACCCCGCGAGCGATGAGCCCAGCGGCAGCAGCAGCGGCTGTTCGCACACCAGCGAGGGATCAGGAAACGGCGGGACCCCTGCAGTCGGCACCCAGCAGGGAGAGACCTCGGGGGCCAGCGGCCCCAACACTTTCTCCACCCCTTATAGTCCCTGGCCCACGTGATACCACGCAGCCAATCCTCAGCCACACCGCTGGAACTTTCCCGAAGATACTGTCCAGCTCCAGGGCCACGCCCCTGGCTCGACTCCCCATTGGCTGCGGGCTGAGGCCGGCAGAGCCAATCATCATCATCCAGGTGTAACCTCACATCACACACGTAGTACAGTTATATGTTAGCTATGCAAATACGCTTTGTCACGAAACGTGTTTTTCACTGGACTTTAGGACGTCGTGACTAAACCTGAATGTGTACGTAGCATTTGGAATGTCTGGAAATGCTGTATTATGTTAATAAACTGCATGGTGCGCTTTCACAAAAAAGAGAGGGAGGGGAGAGGGAGTGAGGAGGGAGGGAGGGGAGGCAGGGACGTGGAGGTGTTGTAGACAATTGTAATAAAGGACTTTGACGACACGCAGCTTGGTCTCCGTCTCTGTCTTTATTCTTGTCATGTCTTCACACTCCGCCGGTCCCGACCGCGGAGCGGCTGTTCCACTGGCGCGCCCCGCGCGCTCTTTCTGTCAGTTGCACTCCCGCACACCGCTTGCTGACGGTGTGCTTGGAGCCGTCTCCAGCCACGTGGCCGATGGCGCTGGAGACCTTCCACGGCTCGGCGTGGTCCCACTTCGAGTCTATGCCAACTCCCACGAACCTCTTCCGGATCCCCCCCTTATATTCCCCTGCCACGTCATCCCGTCTCCACCTTCCACGACGCCCTTTCCGAACCTTCCAGATCACGCCCTTCACTTAGCGCCCCCCCCCCCCGGCTCCGCCCCTAGGCTCTGCCCCTGATCATCCAGGCATCCGATTGGACCGGAGGTGGGCGGCAGACCTCCCCATATGCCCACCTTACTGGGCCCCGCCCCCAATACTCCGGGCCGTCCGATTGGCCCAGAGCTGAGCGGCAAAACCTGGCTTACGCTCGCATTACATCACCCCCCCCCCCCCGGTGTAAAAGACCAGCCGTCCCGGCTGAATCAGGACCAGACATAATGCGAGCGACAGAGTTACCGCACGAACATGAACAGACGGAACGGGACAGTACAATAACAACAGCAACGATCAACGAAAGGGAAGGGATTTGGATCTAGTACGGAACGCTGGCCCGTCCGTCCCATGAGCCGGCACCCTCGCTGACTGCAATCTGGACGGGGTTGGAAGAGCGGCGGAACCAGAACTGTGCAGCAGGAATCGGAAGAGCAGCGGGATCATCACACTCTGCCCCAGGCGGAGACTCGTCCAGCCCAGAATCCCGTGCATCAGGGAGAGCGGGGACCGGAGCTCCTGGACAAAATGGCGGCCTCCCGATTCCGTCGCGGCCTGCTCCCAAGATGGCGGCGCCCCGCCACGTGTCGGCGATGCCGGGAAGCCTCGCAGAGGCCGCGATGGCGGAAGGCTCGGGCCCTCCCCAAGACTTGTCATCCTGGCCCCTTCGTGACCAGGGTCACCAAGTTAAGCAAAACAGCCCGCAGCGAGTCAATCTGACCAGCCCCTCCCCACCCAGCCCCTCCCCACCCTCCCTCCCCACCCAGCCCTCCCTGCACGTCGGACGGATGGACATAATAATCCCCTGTGGGCTGGTGTAACCAGGAGGTTCCAACCGGTATAATATAGGTTCCTACCGGTAATATCCCAAAGCGAAACCCTTCTGCAAAACAGTTGAGTCTCAGTGTGGCCCTTCTAAATGAATGAATGCTCATTGCCTATCGACGCACGATCCCTGGAAAATTCTCGCCGAGTCTGAATATTTCAGGAGCGAAGTTTGACGCGTTCACGACCGCTTGCGATGTGGCATAGGTCGCAAACGGATTTTGATTCCTTACCCGTACCCGTACCCGGCCGCACCAGGGTCGCAAACGGGTACCCGTACCCGGCCGTACCCGTACCCTACCCGTACCCGGCCGGGTACGGGTATCGGGTACCTGATTGCGACCTCTGGGATGAAGCCATGTTGCAGGCGCGGGTGGGTTGATTCTAGGAACTTGAATTGTGAGAAGAGACAAGACGTTGGGAAATGAGTGACAAACGGTGACTCACCAGTGACTCACGGCCTACCCGTACCCGTACCCGGCCGCACCAGGGTCGCAAACGGCTACCCGTACCCGGCCGGGTACGGGTAGCCGGGTATCGGGTAGGGTACGGGTATCGGGTACCCGGTTGCGACCTCTGGGATGTGGGAGGAGATCGGCGTGGCCGGAGGTGAACCCTCCGTGGGTGTGAGGGTGATCGCACTCAACCACCGTCGCCTGGCACTTCGCAGCCCCACATGCCTACGGCACCCGGCAAGCCCTGATTGAAGTACTCGCCCCCCCCCACACACACACAGGGCTCCACTTTGCTCAGCGCACTCCGATGAACTAGGGCACGTTTGAGGTTAGGGTGCAGAAATAAAAAAATCACGTGATTACAAATGTTTTTAAATATGGATACACCGCATGATCTGTACCTGGAGTATATTTTAGTTGTCCAGAGAGGCAACGATGGGTAGATTGTCAGTGTTGACTATCTGTTCAGTTTGTATTGCCTCCCGGGAAAGCCTGTTTAATTTCTCTGGCCTAATAACAATATCAACAACAGCAATAGAATGTTATAACGAAGCTTCCACGACCAATATTACAAGTCATAATTAGTTAACGTTGGGTTTGGCGGTGCAGGTGTTATGTAGATATTCACGCGTAACCCTACACCACCCGACAGCTCTAATCAAATCAAATTGCCACCACCCACCACTATCATCGCATTCTTCACAATCGCCACCACCATCGTTATTTCTACTCTCGTCAACATCATAATCTTCGTCATCAATGTCATCATCACGAATGTCACCACCACTGACACCACCATCAGCAGCAACAGCATCGTGGCAATATTCACAACCACGAGTTCTCAATACAGCGCCTGCCAAAGAGTGGACTTTCAGACGTGTACACTCCTAAACAGGAGATGTGGGTCGATATGGATATGCATTAGGTTTAAAACCGCATTGAGGTATTAAAACAAATAATATCAAACATAAGCGATGACAAAAAAATATGTACGTACAAAAACATGTCATTTATGACAGAGGGAAATCCTGTACAGCCAATTCACATAATGGAGGATTTTCCAACCAACATTTATATACATTAATACAGTTTCATTCAGAATTAGCTTGACCTGTGATGACTTTTGATTATAATTGTATATATAAGTGATACATTTGTATCAAGCTCTGTATTATTTCCCGCAGCAAAATGGTCCCATTATAGACGTAACTGATCAATGCAATGAACTGAAATAGATACCCAAGAAAGGAGTTCCAGTCCAATGAAGTGTTCAACTTGCCGCCTTTATTACATCATGACGTCTTCAGCAGCAGCAGCAGCACGGAACAACTTCAGGGAATGGCTCTATCGCAACTCGCGTTTAAAATTTCACAACGCGGTTCTTTGCGACACGTCATGGGCACACAGCGCTTGCATTTTTTGAACGAAACTCGACAATGTTAATAGGCGGAGCAAGAGACAACGTTGAATGCAAAGAGATCATCACGATCTTCTTGGTTCTTTCGGTAAAGTCACGTAGAAGGGAAATAATAAAATAATAATACATTTCACATAATAAATACAATTCTCATGACGTTTCGGCCACGACGCTGTCTTTCCGACAGACCTGTTCTCCACCTGAGGACGGCTGCTTGCGTTGTGGCTGAAACGTCGTGAGAATTGTATTTTATTACGTTTAATTTTATTATTTTATTATTTCCCTTCTACGTGACTTTACTGAAAGAACCAAGAAGATGAATCCCTGCAGTCACGAAAGCTTTACATCGAAATGGAGGCGTAACGATGGTAAAGACTGCGAGAGTAAGAAAGAAACGCTTCCCTCAAGACGTCTCCTCCGGTGTCTACGACACAACGAGGCGATGCAACACCAACGTCGACCCCGGCAGATCACAAAGCAGCTCGCCGTACCGACACGCTCCCACTTCGCACCGTCACCAAACGAAGCCGGCGCCGGCGATGGAGTAGCGCCACGCGGCGCACGCGATCGGCGACACGAGCGTGAGCAGCAGAGCCG
This sequence comes from Callorhinchus milii, assembly GCF_018977255.1. Classification (NCBI taxonomy): domain Eukaryota; kingdom Metazoa; phylum Chordata; class Chondrichthyes; order Chimaeriformes; family Callorhinchidae; genus Callorhinchus; species Callorhinchus milii. The sequence goes on along the minus strand of NW_024706085.1, from coordinate 10,330 downwards.
TGGCCACCGTGACGTCGAGGCACGAGACCCCGTTGGTGACGGCCTCCCGCCCCGCTGGCGCCGCTGACGGCGCCGTCGCCCCTGCAAACAGGTGCGGGGCGGAGAAATGTGCAGGTTGGAAGTTTCGATGTAAAGCTTTGGTGACTGCAGGGATTCATCTTCTTGGTTCTTTCGGTAAAGTCGTCACGTAGAAGGGAAGTAATAAAATAATAAAAATAAAACATAATAAAATAATTCTCACGACGTTTCGGCCACAACGCAAGCAGCCGTCCTCAGGTGGAGAACAGGTCTGTCGGGGAGACAGCGTCTGTCTACTCTGTCTACTTTACCGAAAGAACCAAGAAGAAGAGGTCTTATGGGAGCCTTTAACATTGAAGTCTATGGGAGTATTTAACGTTGAAGTCTATGGGAGCCTTTAACATTGAGGTCTATGGGAGGATTTAACGTTGAAGTCTATGGGAGCCTTTAACATTGAAGTCTATGGGAGGATTTAACGTTGAAGTCTATGGGAGACTTTAACATTGAAGTCTATGGGAGGATAACGTTGAAGTCTATGGGAGCCTTTAACATTGAAGTCTATGGGAGGATTTAACGTTGAAGTCTATGGGAGACTTTAACATTGAAGTCTATGAGAGGATTTAACGTTGAAGTCTATGGGAGCCTTTAACATTGAAGTCTATGGGGGGCCTTTAACATTGAAGTCTATGGGAGGATTTAACATTGAAAGTGTATTGGAGCCTTTCACATTGAATCCCAGCATGAATGGGGCATGCACTTGGGAACCTAACCAGCCAATGGACATTCACAGAGTGGCTGAAACCCGGTCTTTCAAACCCAGTTCACTGGGCTGACCCTGGCCATTTGCATCGTCAGGGTCAGGCGATGGAAGCCAGCGCCCTCCCGCGTACCTGGCGAGGTAGCTGACATCTCGTCGCCGGTGGTGCCCTCCTCCCCGTGGGCAGAGTCCTCCTCCTCGCCCTCCTCTTCACCCTCCTGCTCCTCCTCATCGTCCTCCTGCCTCTCCTCCTCCTCGCCCTCCTCCTGGCCCACCTCTTCACTCTGCTCCTTCTCATCTTGCTCCTGCCTCTCCTCCTCATCGTCCTCCTGCCTCTCCACCTCCTCCACCTTGCCCTCTCCCTCCTCGCCATCATCCTCCACCACCTCATGGTCATCCTCGCCATCCGGCGCCACTGTGGGGGTGGTGGTGGAGGTGGTGGTGGTGGTAGGGGTGGGGGGGGTGGTGGAGAGGGGTGGTGGAGGTGGTGGGGATGGTGGTGGAGGAGGGGGTGGTGGTAGGGGTGGAGGTGGTGGAGGTGGTGGGGATGGTGGTGGAGGAGGGGGTGGTGGTAGGGGTGGAGGTGGTGGAGGTGGTGGAGGTAGGGGTGGGGGGGTGGTGGTAGGGGGGGGGGTGTAGTGGTGTTGACGATGATGGTGGTGGTGGAAGTGGTGGGGGGTGGAGGTGGTGGTGGTGGTAGGGGTGGGGGGGGGGGGTGGTGGAGGTGGTGGTGGTGGTGGAGGTGGTGGAGGTGTAGTGGTTTGCGCTGCGCTACAATCCCGGCGACCCGAGTTCGATTCCTGCTCACGGCCACAAACCCCGGTGACCATTACCTCAACCGGTCCTGGGCCTCCCCTGGGTCGACCCGGCCTCAAACGAGTACCTGGTGCGGTGTGTGGTGAATGTCGGTGCCGGCACTCTGCCAACCTTCGACGAAGAGGTGCACACGGAGCAGCTGTGAGCCCAGGTCGTTGGTGGCGATGCAGACGTAGGAGTCGTTGTCCTCGCGCCGCACCGCAGCGATGCGCAGGGTGCCGTTCCTGAAGGTCCGGTGGCGCTTGCCCTGCAGGCGGAAGCTCTGTGAGTCCTTGAACCTGGCGGTGTGTGTGGCGCAGGCGGGGAGAGAGGGGGAGGGAGGGAGAGAGAAACCCGCCGATGATATTCACGAAACCGACTAAACTCCGATGAGCGTGTTTGGCCACGTAGGGTGCGAAAGAAGTTCAACGTAGGTACAGTCCTCGCGACTAAGAGTGCCCGAGGCATCCGTAGCTCAGTGGCAAATCACACAAACTGCCTCACGCAAAATGGATTCCTCTAAGACGAAGGTACTTTGCAAGCCCACTGGCTGTCGACAAAAGATTCGTTCACGAAGCCACCCACATACAGTGGTACCTTCACTTACCAGTGTCCTAACTAACGAGTGTTTCGAGACACGAGCCGTCTCTCGGCCGATACTTTGCTTTGAGTCGAGAGCGAAAATTCGGGTCACGAGCCAGCTTCAGATACCCCATGGCTAGTTGGCGCGGAGAACGCCGCAGTGAGAAACACTCACCACTCACTCACCACTCACTCACACACTCACTCACAAACTCACTCACACACTCACTCACCAACTCACTCACTCACCACTCACCACTCACTCACCACTCACTCACTCACTCACCACTCACTCACTCACCACTCACTCACCACTCACTCACCACTCACTCACTCACTCACTCACCACTCACTCACCACCACTCACTCACTCACCACTCACTCACTCACTCACCACTCACTCACTCACCACTCACTCACCACTCACTCACTCACCACTCACTCACTCACCACTCACTCACACACTCACTCACTCACTCACACACTCACTCACCTGGTACGGAGAGCAAGACCAGGCAGGTGAGAATCACTCACTCACTCACCACTCACTCACTCACCACTCACTCACCACTCACTCACTCACCACTCACTCACCACTCACTCACACACTCACTCACCACTCACTCACACACACACACACTCACTCACCACTCACTCACCACTCACTCACCAACTCACTCACCAACTTACTCACCACTCACTCACCACTCCACTCACCACTCACTCACTCACCACTCAATCACCACTCACTCACCACTCACTCACCACTCACTCACCTGGTACGGAGAGCAAGACCAGGCAGGTGAGAAACACTCACCACTCACTCACTCATACACTCACTCACCACTCACTCACTCACCACTCACTCATACACTCATACACTCACTCACTCACCACTCACTCACTCACCACTCACTCATACACTCATCACTCACTCACTCACCTGGTACGGAGAGCAAGACCAGACAGGTGAGAATAACTCACTCACTCACACACTCACACACTCACAAACTCACTCATACACTCATACACTCACTCACTCACCACTCACTCACCACTCACTCATACACTCATACACTCACTCACTCACCACTCACTCACTCACCACTCACTCATACACTCATACACTCACTCACTCACCTGGTACGGAGAGCAAGACCAGACAGGTGAGAATAACTCACTCACTCACACACTCACACACTCACAAACTCACTCATACACTCATACACTCACTCACTCACCACTCACTCACCACTCACTCATACACTCACTCACTCACTCACCTGGTACGGAGAGCAAGACCAGGCAGGTGAGAATCACTCACTCACTCGCTCACCACTCACTCATACACTCACTCACCACTCACTCACCACTCACCACTCACTCACCTGGTATGGAGAGCAAGACCAGGCAGGTGAGAATCACTCACTCACTCACTCACCACTCACTCATGCACTCACTCACCACTCACTCACCACTCACTCACCTGGTACGGAGAGCAAGACCAGGCAGGTGAGAATCACTCACTCACACACTCACTCACCACTCACTCATACACTCATACACTCACTCACCACTCACTAACTCACTCACTCACCACTCACTCATACACTCACTCACCACTCACTCACCTGGTACGGAGAGCAAGACCAGGCAGGTGAGAATCACTCACTCACTCACCACTCACTCACCACTCACTCATACACTCACTCACTCACACACTCCTCACTCACTCACCACTCACTCATACACTCACTCACCACTCACTAACTCACTCACTCACCACTCACTCATACACTCACTCACCACTCACTCACCACTCACTCACCTGGTACGGAGAGCAAGACCAGGCAGGTGAGAATCACTCACTCACTCACACACTCACTCACTCACAAACTCACTCATACACTCATACACTCACTCACTCACTCACCACTCACTAACTCACTCACTCACCACTCACTCATACACTCAATCACCACTCACTCACTCGCTCACCACTCACTCATACACTCACTCACCATCACTCACCACTCACCACTCACTCACCTGGTATGGAGAGCAAGACCAGGCAGGTGAGAATCACTCACTCACTCACTCACCACTCACTCATGCACTCACTCACCACTCACTCACCACTCACTCACCTGGTACGGAGAGCAAGACCAGGCAGGTGAGAATCACTCACTCACACACTCACTCACCACTCACTCATACACTCATACACTCACTCACCACTCACTAACTCACTCACTCACCACTCACTCATACACTCACTCACCACTCACTCACCTGGTACGGAGAGCAAGACCAGGCAGGTGAGAATCACTCACTCACTCACCACTCACTCACCACTCACTCATACACTCACTCACTCACACACTCACTCACTCACTCACACACTCACTCATACACTCACTCACCACTCACTAACTCACTCACTCACCACTCACTCATACACTCACTCACCACTCACTCACCACTCACTCACCTGGTACGGAGAGCAAGACCAGGCAGGTGAGAATCACTCACTCACTCACACACTCACTCACTCACCAACTCACTCATACACTCATACACTCACTCACTCACTCACCACTCACTAACTCACTTACTCACCACTCACTCATACACTCAATCACCACTCACTCACCACTCACTCACCTGGTACGGAGCGCAAGACCAGCAGGTGAGAATCACTCACTCACCACTCACTCACCATCACTCATACACTCGTACACTCACTCACTCACCACTCACTCACCACTCACTCACCTGGTACGGAGAGCAAGACCAGGCAGGTGAGAATCACTCACTCACCACTCACTCACCACTCACTCATACACTCATACACTCACTCACTCACTAACTCACTCACTCACACTCACTCATACACTCAATCACCACTCACTCACCACTCACTCACCTGGTACGGAGAGCAAGACCAGGCAGGTGAGAATCACTCACTCACCACTCACTCACCACTGCAGTCATAATGCAAACAAAAAACACAACTCTGACAATGTATGTATTATCAGAGTTATGTTTTTTGCTAGCATTATGACTGCAGGTATTGTGGTCTATGCAAACATGACTCCTCGTAAAAAGGTGTCAGTTTTGTTGCCAGATAGAAGGGTAAAAATCCAATGATCATGTTTTTACTGCCAAATGAGGTTCTCATGGCGTGTACAGCTCGTCCAGACGATTCGACTGTCGCATCGTCGACCATCAACACACTCTAAACGACCGCACCGTGGACGTTATGCGAGAGACCGGGGCGCTACGGTACACCGGGGCGCTACGGTACACCGGGGCGCTACGGTACACCGGGGCTACGGTACACCGGGGTGCTACGGTACACGGGGCGCTACGGTACACCGGGGCGCTATGGTACACGGGGCGCTACGGTACACCGGGGCGCTACGGTACACGGGGCGCTACGGTACACCGGGGCGCTACGGTACACGGGGCGCTACGGTACACCGGGGTGCTACGGTACACGGGGGTGCTACGGTACACCGGGGCGCTACGGTACACGGGGCGCTACGGTACACCGGGGTGCTACGGTACACCGGGTGCTACGGTACACGGGGCGCTGCGGTACACCGGGGTGCTACGGTACACCGGGTGCTACGGTACACGGGGCGCTACGGTACACCGGGGTGCTACGGTACACCGGGGCGATACGGTACACCGGGGTGCTACGGTACACCGGGTGCTACGGTACACCGGGGCTACGGTACACCGGGGTGCTACGGTACACCGGGGCGATACGGTACACCGGGGCGCTACGGTACACCGGGGCGCTACGGTACACCGGGGCGCTACGGTACACCGGGGTGCCACCACGAGGTTCAGGGCAGGAGGCAGCCAGGGCAGCGTTGCGTCTCACCACAGGATGTCGGCTGGCGGCCACGCCAACACGGCACACTCCATGTACACCTCCCAGCCCTCTCTCGCCTCGTACAGCCTGTCCTGCTCCGACAGCAGCTGTGGAGGTGCGGCTGTGGGGGGGGGCGGGGGGCAGAGACAGCCGGCCGGAGGGGTCGTCCGTCAGAGGAGTCGGTCCAAAGTGCCCTGCCTAGAGGGGGGCAGCCTACAGCCGCCTGTCCAGTCACGGGCCTCCTCCTCATCCTCCTCCTCCTCCCTCCCACCTCCTCCTCATCCTCCTCCTCCCTCCTCCTCCCCTACCCCTCCTCCTGCCTCATCCTCCTCCCCATCCTCCCACCTCCTCCCCATACTTCTCCTCCCTCCTCCTCCTCCACCCCCTACCCTCTCCTCCTCCTCCTCCTCCCTCCTCCTCCCACCCCTACCCCCCCACCGCTCACCCGGCACTTTGACGTAGGTGTTGGCCAGGATGGTGCCGTGTTGGTTTGAGGCCTCGCACTGGTACACGCCGGTGGCCTCCTCCTGCAGCCGCCTCAGGGTCAGGGAGTCGCCGTCCACGCTCCGCCCGGCTACCGCGGGGGCCTCTGCTCCACCGCAGAGCGACACCACACCCGGCACGGCACGGCACGGTGTGGTGGTGTGGTGGTGTGGTGTGGTGGTGTGGGTTGGTGTGGTGTGGTGGTGTGGTGGTGTGGTGTGGTGTGGTGGTGTGGTGTGGTGTGCGGAGTCTTGACGCGATTATTATCAGAAGAATTTGGCAAAATGTATTGCGACTTGGTATTGCGCGGTGTGATTTGGCATTATTATCACAATTTGGCACAATCTGGCTGAATTCGGTAGGCTCTGTGATTGGTTGACTAAGTGTGCAATCAGCTGTGAGTGAGCGTGGGCGTGTGATAGGCTGTGAGTGAGATAGGCTGTGAGTGAGCGTGGGTGTGTGATAGGCTGTGAGTGAGATAGGCTGTGAGTGGCTAAATCATGGGACCTTCTTTGCCAGTACCAAAATATGAGAAGGGGTTTTCCCCTTTTTTCTGGCAACAAAACAGCTGTGTTGAGATGTTACACCACCAAACTGAAACCTTTCACAAGGAATCATGTCACTGCATTAACCACAATACTTGTGGTCAGAATGCAAACAAAAAACATCCTCTGATAGTAGTATGATGCATTGTCTCTGAAACTGTGAAACTCACAGAAACTGATTGGTCCACACCAGAGAAAGCTGCCTCTGGTGTGGACCAATCAGTTTGAAAGACAATGCATCATACTATCTCCTGGCCAAACCCCATTTGGCGGAGCCAGGAGATTGAATCTTTACCCTCGGGGCTCCTCCAGAAACAACAAAAACCACTGCAGGTGGCCACGTGGAATGTTGGAACGCTCACTGCGGAGGAGAGGCTGCCACTCCTCTGTCGGGAGCTGGACCGGTACCGCCTGGATCTCTGTGGCATTCAGGAGGTCCGGTGGACCGGCTCTGGCTCCTGCCACCATGAGGGGTGGACAGTCCTCTACTCGGGGCAGGAGACTGCCAAACAACAGGGAGCGGCTGCTCTTCTGAAAAAAGAATGAAGGGGGCGTGGGAGCGTGGCGATGAGGTGTGGGAAGCTGTAAGCCCCAGGCTACTTTGGGCTCGCCTTCCTATCAACCGGAGGCGAGGAGTGGTGGTCATGGTTATATATGCCCCCACCGAAGATGAACATCCGTGGAGGGTTGCAGGCAAGGTCGATGAGTCAGATGCCTTCTATGACCTCCTGTCACAAGTGGTAGCTAAAGTGGCCCCTCGGGATATACTATCAGAGTATGTTTATTGTTTGCATCCTGACCACTAGTATATGTGGTTAATGCAGTGACACGATTTCTTGTGAAAGGTTTCAGTTTGGTGTTTTAACATCTCAACACAGCTGTTTTGTCGCCAGAAAAAAGGGGAAAACCCCTTCTCAGGCTACGAGCGTGCGAGCGTGTGAGCGAGTGAGCGTACGAGAGAGCGGCTGAGCGTGTGAGCGAGCGCGTAGGTTTGGACGAGCGGGCGAGGAGGCGTCTCACCGCTGATGGGGACGCCGTTGAAGAACCAGCGGACGAGCGGTTTGGGGATTCCGTCGGCGAGGCAGGCGAGCCTCACCGTGTCCCACGGGGCGTAGGAGCGCCCCTCTGGCTCCGGAGTGATCCAGTACGGCTTGGCTGGAGGGGGGGAGCAGGGGAGGAGGGGGGGTACTCGTTTGAGGTCGAGTCGACCTAGGAGAGGCCCGTGACCGGTCGAGATAATCGTCGCCGGGACCTGGGCTGCAGAGGTCGCAAACGGGTTTTGATTCCTTACCCGTACCCGGCCGCACCAGGGTTGCAAATGGCTACCCGTACCCGGCCGGGTACGGGTAGCCGGGTACGGCCTACCCGTAGGGTACGGGTATCGGGTAGCCGGTTACGACCTCTGGGATGAAGCCATGTTGCAGGCGCAGGTGGGTTGATTCTAGGAACTTTAATTGTGAGAAGAGACAAGACGTTGGGAAATGAGTGACAAACGGCGACTCACAAGTGACTCACGGCCTACCCATACCCGGCCGGGTACGGGTAGCCGGGTATTGGGTAGGGTACGGGTATCGGGTACGGGTAGCCGGGTATCAGGTAGGGTACGGGTATCGGGTAGGGTACGGGTAGCCGGGTATCGGGTAGGGTACGGGTATCGGGTACGGGTAGCCGGGTATTGGGTAGGGTACGGGTATCGGTACGGGTAGCCGGGTATCGGGTAGGGTACGGGTATCGGGTAGGGTACGGGTATCGGGGGTACCCGGCTGCGACCTCTGCTGTGCCGCAGGGCTCGCTAACCGTCGTGCCGCCGCTCCCCGCCGCTGCGTGGCCCCGAGTCACCTTCCACGGTGACGGTGACGGTGTGCCGGGCGCTGCCCTCGCTGTTGGCGGCGTGGCACTGGTAGGCGCCGGCGTGGGCCGCCAGCGCGTGGTGGATAGCAAGCGTCCGGTTGAAGGCACCGAAGGTGAATCGGCCACTCGGGAGCTCCCCGCCCACCTTGGCCCAGCGGAGATGCGGCGTGGGGCTGCGCGCACACACACACGCACACACACACACACACGCGGGGCACACACGCACGTGGACACGCGGGGGCACACACACACGCGCGGGGCACCACACACACACGCGCGGGGACACACACACGCGCGGGGCACACACACACACGCACGGGGGCACACACACACGCACGCACGTGGACGCACGCACGTGGACACACGCACGTGCGCTCGCACGCACGCACGTCCGTGGGTGTGCGTGCGAAACCGGCGTGGAATATGCCATGTAGTGTATAGTGTAGTGCGTAGCAGTGTAGTGTACAGTAGTGAAGTGTATAGTCGTGTGGCGTGTGTGTGTACGTATGTGTGTGTGTACGTGTGTGTACGTGTGTGTGTACGTGCGTGTGTGTGTGCGTGTGTGTACGCGTGTGTGTACGTGCGTGTGTGTACGTGTGCGTGCGTGTGTGTGTACGCGTGTGTGTACGTGCGTGTGTGTACGTGTGTGTACGCGTGTGTGTACGTGCGTGTGTGTACGTGTGGTGCGTGTGTGTGTACGTGTGTGTGTACGTGCGTGTGTGTGTACGTGTGTGTACGTGCGTGTGTGTACGTGTGTGTGTACGTGCGTGTGTGTGTACGTGTGTGTACGTGCGTGTGTGTGTACGTGTGTGTACGTGCGTGTACGTGTGTGTGTACGTGCGTGACCCTCTGCTCACGATCATTAAGGACCTTCATGATGGCGAGCGGGCCCGGGTAAAACTACGTGGCCGGGAGTCGGAATCATTCCCTGTTTACCTTGTTGTGCGACAGGGATGTCCTCTGGCTCCCACATTATTTAACATCAATTTCGACCACGTAGTTCGTGAAGCCTTCGATGGCTGTACCGGAGGAATTTCCATCTGGTACAGATACAATGGGAGGCTGATCGATGCCCGGGTGCGGTCAAGGGATGGCGCCCTATTGGTCAACTGCGTTATGTATGCCGATGATCTGGTAATTGCTGCTCACTCAGAGGAAGAGTTGGAGACGCTGCTGCTGAACCTGGAGCTTGCCACTAAGAGGTGGGGCCTTACTATCAGCCCCACCAAAACTAAGCACCTGCCTGGGTATTTTGTACCATCGGGCACTCCACCCCCACAACTCCTAATTGGTGATGGGGCAGTTGTGGAGAGAGTGGAGAGTTTCCCATACCTGGGCAGTGTGCTCATGACCGGCTCTGGTTTAACAGCAGAGGTCTCACTCCGAATCAGTCAAGCGGCAATATCTTTTCATCGG
>NW_024706084.1:3024-15382 GCF_018977255.1 Callorhinchus milii | reverse complement strand
CTGTAGTACCATAATCATCTCAATAAAGCGATCACTTTCCAATGGCCATTTTGATCCCGGGAGTTTACCCGGGTGGTGTCACACTGTACTCATTGTTTTAGCATGTCGCAAATTCCGATATGGCTTGTGCAACGGCCAGAGAGTGACAGCGGCGGGGGCCGGGCTGCAACCTTTGTAGACCGTTTATTACATTTCAAAGTGCATGGGATTGTGACTCCAAAACATGATAAATGTACAGTAACGCCAACTGCATCCGTGCCAAACATGATACGCGGACACATGCTGCATATTATGGCAACACATCCCTTACCAGCAGCAGCATGCACAAACATCTGAATTACACAACCGAAGTAGACAGCAAGCCGTCCATGGAGACGTGATCAACGTCAATACATAATAATGGTAATAAGCCGGATAAACCGAAAAGTACCCATTGTACCCATCAAACAGTCAGCTGGGTTGCCCCATGGGGGTATTGACCCATGGGCGAAACTGTAGGGGTGCGCTACGCAAACTGGCCGTGGTCCCGGCAGGTGAAGCTGCCAGCTCAGTCCGCTAAGACTTACTGTATAGCGACCCCTGCCTACTCGTAAGGTAAAGATGTTTGGGGACTCCACTAATCGCAGCACGCAGCACCCATTTTTTACATAAATAACGTAATATTAGCGTAACTACATTCGCACACTTGAATACACACCACACTCACACAGCGCAGGGTCTGCGCCCACAGTGCACTGCAGCACTGCGGCGCAGACCTTGCCAAACCTATGCTATCGCTCTCTTCCGGGCGTGTTAATTATTTATTTTTATCGAATCAAAGTGAGCTGAGGCTTTTTGCCGGCTGTTTTATTTTCATCGAATCAGAGCGAGCTGTTTGGGCGGGTCCGTAAATAAATTAACGTCCAGATACGACGCAGACGACCAAACCAGCGTAGTTGTTTAAGACTAGCAGTTGCCGCCCGCTTCGCGGGCGGTGTGTATATGCTTGGTTGGTGGGGAGTTGAAAGTGGCTGGACACAATAGACATGTTTTGGTGATTGTTCAATGTTTATTTTTGTGAGGTTATATGTATTTTTATGACGCTCAATCGACAATATTAAAGAATGCAAGTGATTGAAATATAGAATGCAACTTATTCAAATATCTGGCGATACAGGATATTCTTCGTGTACACTCCGTCTTCCTCCTCGTCGTCAGGTCCCTCAATAAGCGCCTTGATGTTGGATCTTGCCGTGACTCGCGATAGTGCCACGTACAGTTGGCCGTGCGAGAAGCATGGCGTTGGTAGATATAATCCCAGGTTGTGAACAGTTTGCCCTTGCGCCTTGTTGATGGTCATCGCGAAGGCTGGGACAATGGGGAACTGTTTGCGCCGAAGTCGAAATGGGAAGTCCTTCGTGTCCAATTCGCGGCGGATATGGTTGTTCTCAAGCAGCGAGTCCAAGACCAAGTGTGGGTACTCGGAAAGCTGCGGGAGGTCGTCAAAGTCCGACAGAGCCATCCCACCTGCCGTGAGGAACTCGTGGAGGCTGTGAAGGGTCTTGAACTTTACCATTTGTTTTATTTTCTTTGATGCTGCTAATCCTGCATAATGCACGGGCATAAGTAGTACTAATCACATACCTACATTTCCCATAAATATGCTAAATTCCTCTTGATATGCAAATTATTTTGTCAAGGCGCCCTTTTCCCCCCTTCCAACCCAGCTTATATATATGCTCCAAGAACGTGTGCTGTTTCATTCAGACGCTGTCGCCTCGACAGACCTGGTTTTCACCTGAGGACGGCTGCTTGCGTTGTGGCCAAAACGTCGTGAGAAATATTTTATTATGTTTTATTATTATTATTTTATTACTTCCCTTCTACGTGACTTTACCGAAAGAACCAAGAAGATTTACCATTTCTTCTTTGTTGGTCAGCTGGCGGTACTGGTACCGTAATCGCGAGCCAATTCGACGTAGAATTTATCCAGAGAACCTTCATATCTGCTGGCATGGAATACAGCAGAATGGTAGCGAAGAGTTGACGAAGCTGGTACGGCATCTGAAAGAGCGAGTCTTTTTCCAGACACGCAATCCATTCGCGATCGCTCTCAAGGTAGCCTGCTCGCATGGCTGCTTCCAGCGGTTTGTTTTGTTTTATTTTATTCGTAACGCACCATCCATATGCGCTCCACCATCCACCATGCCTTGCATCGCAAAGACACATCTCCGGTGTGCGTCAGCGTGTGCGCCATCCACAGTGACATTGGTCAGCAATTGCACCGTTCCGATCGCACACAGGTTGGCCCCTGCATCCACCGTCTGTATGTACACACACAGACAGATGCGCTATGGGGCCAACAATTGTTTTCTTATATTAAAATGTATTTTGTTGGTGTTTTTACGTTAACGTATTCCCATTGTGGGTGTTTTACGCATGCATCAGATTTTTGGGTTCCTCACATATGGTATCAGAGGTGTGGGTCACTCCATTTCTCAATCGAACAATAACGGAGATCGTTTCAGTTATGACAGCTTGCAGATAGAAACATTGCATGATCGTATACTAATAATGACAGAATTTGTACCCCAGTGGAGGGCATCCCCCACCCGGCGCTTCTTACCGGTACTGTGAGACTTAGAAATCCAGACCTCTCCTCCTCCTGAACCGTTCACAATACCCTGTGGTAGTACCATAATCATCTCAATAAAGCGATCACTTTCCAATGGCCATTTTGATCCCGGGAGTTACCCGGGTGGTGTCACACTGTACTCATTGTTTTAGCATGTCGCAAATTCCGATATGGCTTGTGCAGCGGCCAGAGAGTGACAGCGGCGGGGGCCGGGCTGCAACCTTTGTAGACCGTTTATTACATTTCAAAGTGCATGGGATTGTGACTCCAAAACATGATAAATGTACAGTAACGCCAACTGCATCCGTGCCAAACATGATACGCGGACACATGCTGCATATTATGCAACACATGCCCTTACCAGCAGCAGCATGCACAACATCTGAATTACACAACCGAAGTAGACAGCAAGCCGTCCATGGAGACGTGATCAACGTCAATAAATAATAATGGTAATAAGCCGGATAAACCGAAAAGTACCCATTGTACCCATCAAACAGTCAGCTGGGTTGCCCCATGGGGTATTGACCCATGGGCGAAACTGTAGGGGTGCGCTACGCAACTGGCCGTGGTCCCGGCAGGTGAAGCTGCCAGCTCAGTCCGCTAAGACTTACTGTATAGCGACCCCTGCCTACTCGTAAGGTAAAGTGTTTGGGGACTCCACTAATCGCAGCACGCAGCACCCATTTTTACATAAATAAACGTAATATTAGCGTAACTACCATTCGCACACTTGAATACACACCACACTCACACAGCGCAGGGTCTGGGCCCACAGTGCACTGCAGCACTCGGCGCAGACCTTGCCAAACCTATGCTATCGCTCTCTTCCGGGCGTGTTAATTATTTATTTTTATCGAATCAAAGTGAGCTGAGGCTTTTTGCCGGCTGTTTTATTTTCATCGAATCAGAGCGAGCTGTTTGGGCGGGTCCGTAAATAAATTAACGTCCAGATACGCACGCAGACGACCAAACCAGCGTAGTTGTTTAAATAGTACGCGGATCCTTCGCTGCGCCAGTTCCGCTGCTGTATCGGAAAGGGAATATTCTTTCATCGTCGGCCGCGAACAAGAATAACAGGTCGTCGGCCGGGCACGTGTTTCGGAATAATAACTTCCGGAATTACATCTAGGCCAAACATTGCACCAGTTTGTTTAAGGTGATACAATATAGTACCCAAGACGAGCGTAGAGAAGGGACGATTTTGAGGATCCTGGTTCTAATCCTCCTTTACGTTCCCGTGTGGTTCGTAGTCCCCGATGTACGACTCATCGGCCTCATATCCGCGCCGTCAAGTGTCCTGGTCTTGATAGCTATTCTACTAGTGGGACTTATGCCGGAATTTAAGGTCCGCTAAAGTCCAATGATGTTATGAAGTACGGCAACACCGATCTTTAACGTGATTGTCAAAGATAGCCCCGCGACACGTCATCAGATCGTCCATCACCTGGAAACATAAGACTTTTAGTCTTGCGTTGATCGCTCAACTGGAAGTGACAACCCATACTGTGTACGAGGTTACGATTGATGGTAATGTCGGCAAAGTGTAGAGACTGCCTGACTCTCTAGATTGCTAGTGTTTCGGCTGTATACTATACTGCGGGCCGCTGATAGGCAATGCAGAACCATTTCATCATTAAATACACTTGTACGTCTAGGCTCTTCGCATAGCCAAAGCTGTGTCGGGCTAGCGAGCTTCTAGTAGGGCATCGTGCAACGAGGAGTAGGCAATGCTGCGATACAAAGACGCTTTTATGGACCTATCTAGCACGGACGACCATCAATAAAATCCATGTCAGTAGTTTGGACAATTGAAGACCCCGCATCCGAAAATAGTATAGAGTTGTAATAGGCTTGCGATAGAAGAGAAAATTCTAGAGTTCAGAGGCACCCGTGAACGGCTCCAAGGTACGTGCCGGCGTAAATATCACGCATCCGCCGCGTACCCTTATGAAGGCTGCATAAGGTGGATTGTCAATATCTGAGATAGGCTAGGCCAGAAGCATCGCAGCCCTGTTCCGAATGCGGGTTTATTTCCCGTTGTTCTCGCCTGGGCGTGAATGCCCAAGCTATATGCCTGTAGCTCGCCTAATCTGGTGAACATAAGTTAATCGATTGGCCCTACACTTATAATTCTTCTGATCGGGTTATGACGCCATTTTCTGTAATTGTAATATTGTGCAGTGAGGGACTTAGGTTAGTAGAGAAAGTGTACCTCGGGGCTTTACCCGCCCGGTCTCATTCACAGTTTCGGGCATTTCCTGCATGACGCGTTTAGGCGGGCTCTGTCACCGGCCAAAGGAATAATTCCCCTGCGCTCTAAGATCGCGTTGGCAACATTCATCCTATCCACTTTAGTTGCAACACGTCCAGAAGGTGTCTACATCGATTAGACCCGTGTCAATAATGGCGCCATTCCCTAAAGGTCCACCTTTACCTCGCTGACTCTAAATGACTGGAGGCTAACGACCGAGTTAATTCGGGGCAGCACGAAATGCCTCTCCATCATTCGTCACGATCACCAGGTTAAATGGACTTACTCCAATTAGCCCCGTCAACTGCTGTATTGCCAAACATCGTACTGTTGTGAGCGCATCTGCATAGAGCAGATGAGCTGACAGCTGTGGTTAGCGATATCCGGAGAAGATAAATCACTCCATAGCACACTGTTGCACCGGGCAGTCATGAGGGTAAAATGAGACGTATTTTCGGATCCGTAGGACTATGCAAATAGGCCGATCGATAGTGCACCGGCAGTCCTGTAGGTAACCTAGAACTCTAGGGGTAAGAATGGGCAAGAATTTGTCCCGGGCTAATTGCTAAACAGCGTAATTCGATAGACCCCTCAACGTTTATAAGTGCTCGTTCGACTGAGGTACCCCACGGCGTATTGCTATCAGCTCACCAGTTTGGTACGGATCCTGGCTTTCGTGTGTAAACCATACTGGCACACATTGAGCGCTGAGCGCCTATGGACCGAACACTGCTTTTCCCCGCTAAGGCTACGATGTTGTGTTCCCTCCTCTCAACTGCAACCAGCCTGGCGATGCTTCCGGCCGTCAGTTCGCCACCATAAATACCCACCGCGGACCGCTTGGCCGCGGCGAGCGGGAGCTTAGAAGGAGATTCCAAGGGTCGCAGCTGCCCTCGAACTTTAAAGTTTCTCCGCACTTGTTAAAGGCTGTGCTAGCGAGATCTATGAGAGAGGGATCCATCATACGCGGTTAGTCACGTATGTCAGTTCCGCGAGATTTTAGTGATAAGTATCCAGTTATTGAGCGGCAGCATCTCGACTGTGGACTGGCGATTCAGGGCCTAGTACTAGTGTCTGCGATGATCACCTGTCCAGATCATGAAATAGGTCGGAGTGCTATACGCTCGAGCACCAGTGGGGGGAGAAGGAGGAGTGTGGATCTGTCAAGCTGAGCCCAATAACGGTGGTTCTGGCCATTTAGATCCAGTATCTTTCAGTTAATTCGTCAAGATGAACCCTGGCGCCCCGGCTCGTTCTAATAGGGCATAATGCTACGCCCGTCATTCTGGGTTGGAGCAATACCGCCAGGCGTGCTCACACTACAAGCAGAGCGTCTCGGCGATTAGTCTTTGCTGCACAGCCTCAAGAATGTTAATCAATGTGGAAGGTTCCCAGCCACTTTCAAGTTACCAAATAGGATGGTGCTAATACGGGAAAGGCGCCGTACGTCACTAGGACCTCGTTGACGGAGATCCTCATGTCTGTGGATACATGAGCGTTAGTCGTAAAATTACCCAAGATAATCAGTATGCTGCTCGGCTAATCCAGTGGTAGAGGTGAGCGACGTTACAACCGTAACGGACCCACCACCAGTTAGCCACTTGTAAGTGTGTAGATTTTCGGGTAGTGTAATTGAACATTCTATGGTCTGGACTTGTAGATGTAACCCCCACAAGTCCCATCAAGGGTAAAGTCCAAGCGGAACCGTCGGGATCAACTTGAAAGATTTTCCGTGTTCTTCAGCGATATCGCGGATGGGCTCAATCAACTCTCTCTAGCCACGATATCAAATATTGTCCGCAGGATGGTTGCTTCAGTAAGAGCTAGCAATACGACCTCTCTGTAACACGATCGTGTTCGTAATCGGAGGTAGGCTTCGCCGTACGAACTACAAGGAACTTAGGGTCAGTGAGGCGTGGGTAGGGCGGGACTATAAGTACGCGTTTGTATGACTTTCAGCCACAGACCAGGAGCGAGCGGCTGAAATACCGTTTTTACAGTAGGCATTCGAAATCTAGACTGCGATCTCCATATAGAGTGCAGCCTGATAGTCTTACACTTGGAATCCGGTTTCAACTCAGGAGGTTTCGTAGGCTTACCCCAACGTTGTAGGCGGTGTCGGCGACATTGAGGTACTTCTGTAAAAGTTTTACTCAAGGAGCATCCCTTACGAAAGACCGGTACATCGGGGTATCCCCGATTTCGGCTCTCGTTATTGCTCATGTGCCACGGTGCACGGAAATACGGCTACGGATATTAACTACCCTTCTGAGACCTCACGTTGGCGCGGAGCTCCCATTATCGCGAATAAGGAGAATCGAGCCTACGAACTAAATATTATGCAGATGATTAGCCTATATTAGGACGGCTACCACAGAGATAACAGCCGACGTTCGCTGAGAGAGTGCAGTGACGAACTGGTACAAGAGATTGAGCTTTGTCGAATTATTCACGAACCCAAATCGCCATCTCGGGGAACCTCTCCTGGCCCTGTGGTGAAAGGTACATTAAGAACACTAACAAAGCGCCGGCGCCGGACCCACCGGTGCTGCGCGCGTTTTCCAGCTAGTTATATCCCAAGCAAAGCGTGCCAACAGCTAACGATAAATAGTTAGGACCACTGCATCCATTCCACATTTAGGTCTTATTTATGTTACGACAAGATCTCTGAGTCAATCCAGGGAATTACCGTCCTTACTCAGTTTTCTCACCTCGGGTGGACCTGGTTTCACTCTGAAAGGGGCTGCGCGGACTTCAGGTATGGGGGCGGCGTAGCTCTATACCAATGTCGTTGCGGCCGGGTAATCATTCTCCATAACAATCGAATGGCCTTACCCACCGCGTAAAGACACAGGCGAGCCCCAATAAGGCCGCCATTAACACTTGCTTGCCAGCCATCTTATAGGGTCTGCTGTACACACAGTGCTACGCTCCTCTCGACTCTCTAGGACAGGGTTAGGCTCTCGCTCCACTCAGACGACATCTCCATGGGACAGCATGGCATTCCTATGATCCTATCCAACCCAGAGAGCACACGCGCGCCGGGGTGACCCTGGCTCACTTGCTTTCGATGCATTAACTTTGATGCCCCATTACGTTTTTACGCGGCACCGAATCTACACGGACGGGGCGACCGTAAGAGCTCTTACTCAACGGGTGTTTCCTCCCCGATCACTAAGCCCCGACTTAACGAACGCTCTCCGCACGAGCTCGACCGGACTAGGGAATATCATGGGCTTAACCCCCTCTTGAAGTCTCGTTCTAGTTCATAGGTCTGCGTAGGGTCGCGCTCCGCGAACTTTACGGCCGGCGTCAACCATATACATTTGGGTTGTACCTGGGTCTGCCGTGTAGCTTCATCTCCGATTTGGCTTGACCCAGTCGTGACTAAAGACTTGTGCATATCATGACTAGGATGACCCAGGGTTCAGTCGTCGGGTGAGGTTTGGTGGATCACCCTTGCTGATAGCCGTTATGCCAGGTACAAGTAGTATTACAAGTGACTCAGCAAAAAGGAAATGTACCGGTTACCCGCACGCGCATATACTGTAATATGCTCATTTACGTTAGAAAGCTGGCTAGCTGATTCTAAGGATGGCGTCAAATCATGTTTCCCATTTCCAATCAAGTGCGTCATGTACGCAATTTAGTTGTTGACCATTACATTGAAGGTTGGTGCTCTGAAGAGCACAAACGTATTTGCGTAATGTTGGGGTGAACTAATCTGGCCCCCATAAGGGCGAGTCAATAGCTTACCGGTTGTACAGCTCCTCTTAACGGACAACGTTCGAAATTCGACGGCAATGTCTACTAACGGGATGACTACGCGACCTTTGAACTGGATCGCAGTCTTAACGGCATTTGTTGAGATAAACTTTTTTATCGAAGGAACTATTGGCTAGGCCGCGTCCTCACTCGAAGGGGGAAGCAAAGCGTGTGTAACGGTCCTTGCCTGCGTCAGTTTGTGTTGCGCCCTGTTGGTAACCTGCCGTGTCAGCATTTATTAAACGAGGATTTGTCACCTATGTGCATTGGTTTGGAAACCTAAAAATTAGCGGGTTCATACCGCTTCTATCTACTGAGATAGTCATGTATCCAGCAGTCACTCCCTAGGGGATAAGTTACCTACAGTTCAGCAATTGGTAGCCCTAGCTATCCCCGAGCCTACCCGGGTAATCTGTCGCGACCGCCACTCGAACAGCGGAGAACTACCTTACCATCCTCGTAACCCGGCGGCACTTGCGAATACGTTAGACCCCTCCGCATCAACACAGTATTTACCCCGCGGTGACAGTAGTTAGGATACTATATACTCATTTCCGCGGGAGGACCGTTGGAGCCAGAGCATCATTCAAGGGGCGACCAGCGTAGAATTAATTTGGACAATGAATTCTGTCATTTGTCCAAAACGGCGTCAACATCATGTCTGTGCGGAGTTAAATAGGTGTGGCAGTTCCATTGCTCACTGCTTAGATCTATACTGCGATAAACGTGAAAGCGAGACCGGCCCTGTGTCCTAGATCATAGTAGGATGTAGAGGTCGGTAAGCCGAAAAGAGGAAAACGGGTTGTTAAATCTATCCACCTGCAAGATTGGTATCACAAGAAAGATGGCGCAATCACCACCTTAATGCGCCCCCTAATACCTGCCATTGACGGCGGGTAGACAATCGGGCAGCACGATCAAGGACCAGCAGCCTCGAACAAAGCCCTTTTGACGTCACACGGGCGGACCACCGATTTCATTAAGTATTAACGATCCTAGGTCTTTCGATTTACTATACTGCCGTATACTCTGAAACTCATCTGATTCTCACCACCTACTGCTACTAAAAAGGTACTGACCACCAAACAGTTTGGACTGCTTAGTGACCGCGCGAGTCAACTGACCTGCGTATGTCGAAAAGCAATTATTCCGTTTCTCGATTGCTCAGTGCTAAAACCACGTGGGATGTGGGCGAAGGTAACGGTTATCTGCTTGACCTGGGGCACGTTGCTCATATTGAGATGGCATAACGGGGTTTGTAGGGTTTCAACGGAAGTTTATAAGGTTTCCCAGGCGCTAGTCCCGTTTAGGGTGAGTCCCTTTCCTCCTTTTGACTACACTCTCTTATACGAGACGACCTCATCACGTTTTAGCGGTGAGTACAGGGTCCATAACATATCCCGGGTCGGATAGGCAGACGTGTCTAGCACAAAGAGAGTGATCGACTAGCGAGACTGAGGATACCGTGTAACGTAAAAAGCTCGTTGTCTAAAACGCCAACACGGTTAATCTGTTGCCAAGCGTATGCAGGTTCACGTCGAAGATCTGTATGTGGAACGGGCGATAAGACCTCGACATATGGGATCGCTACGCTAAACGTTGTTCGCACTTGAGGCGATACTACTGAAGTCATAACGGCTTAGAAGGCATTACCCGCGATTTTGCTCATGTACCCGAGTCTCGACTTACAATCCCTGTACTAAGATTAAGGTTGCGGGAGCCGGTAACACGCCCTGGTACCTATTAAGGACTCCAGATAGCCAAAGGGCTCTGTCTCTAAAGTAGTGAAGGCGGCCAAATCAAACGAGACTTAACCTGCATTAACGACGAGTAGTTAAGGGTATATATGAGTGCGTACTCCTCTAAGTGTCACTCATTACTGCTCGTGTACGAACCGGGCTCAACCCCAACGGGCTAGCTCTTTCGGGATTTGGCATCGAAACGATCTTAACCAATACACAAATTCCGGGAATGGAGGGGGGTAATAACTTGGAGTTTAGCAGATGCTAATATCCAACATCGTGTTCAAGAGCGAGTTTGGAGGGGTTAACCACAGTAAGGCGTGCAAACCGAATCAGCTGACGAGCGCCCAACATATAACCGGATCCGGACTTATCTTCTACCATGTTCTACGGTCACACCGATACCGATTTCATATGATTGAAGCGAGAAGCTAGTGAGACAGAATTTTCGGTACATGCCACTGATACAAGAGCGGTTGAGCTGGCACTTTGATTGTACCGGTATAAGGAAACGATGCAAACGTATGCCGTTCCTTCCCGAACCACGGGGAAACTACTGGCTCCGATTAGGGCTGAGAGTTATGAGCCCTATTGAAGCTTGCGGGCCGAACAACCAATAGAGTCAGGTATTTTTGTGCACATCATGCATAGGTCCCTCGATACTAAAAGTGTTATGGGGACACGAGGTGCACTAATTCGGCCCTTGTGTTTGGAGAATGAATCGTCTAAATTCGTTGCGTAAATGAAATTTTTGATGTGGAATATTCGGCAATCTAGGTAGGTGGTCAGAGCTCTGAGCACCCTTTTTTACAACATCGCCACGTCAATCCTCTAGTGCTGTGCCATTTTTATTTGAGGTCCTATGTTAACTCTTACTGCCAACATAATCTTTACATTTTGCTAACCGGGCGAATAGGCACTCGATAACGGATTCATTGACGTATCCCTACATAGTCGGGTGCGTCTGTCCATTACACTTACAACGGGTGTTAGGTTGTTGCGGCTGCGCCCCTCGAGTGGACCCGGGAGTACGATTATCCGCTAGGCTAGCATCGGGCGCGTGAGAAATTGGCCAACCACTTAGGCGACTACGTTTCACTAGCGGCTCGCCTAAGTAGTACCCTCACCTCCTCATACTCTATTGCAAATTACGACTCGAACCCAGCTGTCCGATTATCCGATTACCTCCTGTCGCCGGGCCCATTACTAGTAACGCCAGAGATGTACTCCGCGTGCCTTTGTGTTAGCAGTATAGGTACGCGATTGATTCTTGTTGTTCGTCTACCACTGAGCGGGGATTTAGTGTGTGAAGCTCTTACGCCCTTAGTCCGGCTATTACAATCGAGTAGACACGATAGTTTTCAGATTATAGGTGCCCCGCGAAAAAACTGATAGGGAAACCAGGCACAGTGGTTGGGGTTGTATCATGTTCCGTGTCCCGAGAGTCCTGTTATGAATGCATCTGAGCCTGCACGTCCAAAAAGCTCTACCATGGCTGTATTTTTCGTTTGCGACGCAGTGCCCAATCGTCAATTTGTACAGTCACGGAGAGGGCTCTACCTAGTGAAGCAGTAGACGAGCCCCGCCCACCTGTACGATGCTTAATAGTCTGCGTGTGTAGGATGTAAATTCGTAGTGTGGCGCTTACATGGAACAAACTTTCGTTTCAAACGAACTGGCTCGCTAAGTATGGTCTGACGAAGGGCTGCTCACTGGCTTTAAGTTGTGTGCATATAACAGACAGCAAATATGACCTAACGAGACGAACCTGCATTTGTGGCCTTGCCCTACTTCGGTACTACTAAGCTTCTGCAATGCCCCTCGGTAGGAAACGTTTTGTATTAGCTCCTAGCATACGAAGATGTGCAACAGGTACCCCTGTTTTTTTCCTTTTCTTGGATTGTATGTAAGGATAGCGTAAGGAATGTTAGTATAGCGGGGTCGATTGGAACGAACTGCAGTAGTTACCTATGTTTATGTGGA
>NW_024706084.1:0-2994 GCF_018977255.1 Callorhinchus milii | reverse complement strand
TGAGCTGCTCGTCGCTGGCTGGAGAGTGAGTACTCTCAAAACTTGTCAATTGTAGTCGCAGAACCTCTTATACAACTTTGATAGCTTAGTACAATGCAACGTATCACAATCCTTGACTCTGCAAGCGACTCAAAACATCAGGATAAATGTAGAATACAACTTTCAGCGATTCTTTGTCGGTCAATGCCGAACCCAGCACCTATCAACACCTCGCCAGCGAGTGCTGCTACGAGGCAGTGATAGGTGAGGTTTTCGCTCGTCCCTCTCCCTCCGACTCTCACAGCGTCCGTGCGACGCCGGGAGTACAGCTACGAGGTACGTGGTAGAACGCTTGAGTGACTGGGTTCGTAGGCAGAGTCAGGTTAATCTCTTCTCGCAAATATTCCCCCTCCAGGCAGTGTGTATTGGCGCCATTAATAAACTTTAGTTCAGAATAATATCGGTGTCGTGTGATTTCTGTGTGCGTGGATAGAACCTCGGCGTGGTGTCTGCGATGTGTATGTGGTGCGTCTGCGCGGGGGGGATCGGGGTGCGTGAGAGAGCGAGCGCGCGGGCTGCAGTGTCGGCGCGGGGTTGGTGATTTGAGCGTGTGCGAGGCGCCCATGTATTACAACACTAGCAGTCGCCGCCCGCTTCGCGGGCGGTGTGTATATGCTTGGTTGGTGGGGAGTTGAAAGTGGCTGGACACAATAGATATGTTTTGGTGATTGTTTTATGTTTATTTTTGTGAGGTTATATGTATTTTTATGAGATGCTCAATCGACAATATTAAAGAATGCAACTTATTCAAATATAGAATGCAACCTATTGAAATATATGGCGATACAGGATATTCTTCGTGTACACTCCGTCTTCCTCCTCGTCGTCAGGTCCTCAATAAGCGCCTTGATGTTGGATCTTGCCGTGACTCGCGATAGTGCCACGTACAGTTGGCCGTGCGAGAAGCATGGCGTTGGTAGATATAATCCCAGGTTGTGAACAGTTTGCCCTTGCGCCTTGTTGATGGTCATCGCGAAGGCTGGGACAATGGGGAACTGTTTTGCGCGAAGTCGAAATGGGAAGTCCTTCGTGTCCAATTCGCGGCGGATATGGTTGTTCTCAAGCAGCGAGTCCAAGACCAAGTGTGGGTACTCGGAAAGCTGCGGGAGGTCGTCAAAGTCCGACAGAGCCATCCCACCTGCCGTGAGGAACTCGTGGAGGCTGTGAAGGGTCTTGAACTTTACCATTTATTTTATTTTCTTTGATGCTGCTAATCCTGCATAATGCACGGGTATAAGTAGTACTAATCAAATACCTGCATTTCCAATATCCCCTCCCTTTGATGCTGCTAATCCTGCATAATGCACGGGCATAATTAGTACTAATCACAGACCTGCATTTCCCATATCCCCTGCCTTTGATGCTGCTAATCCTGCATAATGCACGGGCATAAGTAGTACTAATCACATACCTACATTTCCCATAAATATGCTAAATTCCTCTTGATATGCAAATTATTTTGTCAAGGCGCCCTTTTCCCCCCTTCCAACCCAGCTTATATATATGCTCCAAGAACGTGTGCTGTTTCATTCAGACGCTGTCGCCTCGACAGACCTGGTTTTCACCTGAGGACGGCTGCTTGCGTTGTGGCCAAAACGTCGTGAGAAATATTTTATTATGTTTTATTATTATTATTTTATTACTTCCCTTCTACGTGACTTTACCGAAAGAACCAAGAAGATTTACCATTTCTTCTTTGTTGGTCAGCTGGCGGTACTGGTACGCAGAATGGTAGCGAAGAGTTGACGAAGCTGGTACGGCATCTGAAAGAGCGAGTGTTTTTCCAGACACGCAATCCATTTCGCGATCGCTCTCAAGGTAGCCTGCTCGCATGGCTACTTCCAGCGGTTTGTTTGTTTTATTTTATTCGTAACGCACCATCCATATGCGCTCCACCATCCACCATGCCTTGCATCGCAAAGACACATCTCCGGTGTGCGTCAGCGTGTGCGCCATCCACAGTGACATTGGTCAGCAATTGCACCGTTCCGATCGCACACAGGTTGGCCCCTGCATCCACCGTCTGTATGTACACACACAGACAGATGCGTTATGGGGCCAACAATTGTTTTCTTATATTAAAATGTATTTTTGTTGGTGTTTATACGTTTACGTATTCCCATTGTGGGTGTTTTACGCATGCATCAGATTTTTGGGTTCCTCACATATGGTATCAGAGGTGTGGGTCACTCCATTTCTCAATCGAACAATAACGGAGATCGTTTCAGTTATGACAGCTTGCAGATAGAAACATTGCATGATCGTATACTAATAATGACAGAATTTGTACCCCAGTGGAGGGCATCCCCCACCCGGCGCTTCTTACCGGTACTGTGAGACTTAGAAATCCAGACCTCTCCTCCTCCTGAACCGTTCACAATACCCTGTGGTAGTACCATAATCATCTCAATAAAGCGATCACTTTCCAATGGCCATTTTGATCCCGGGAGTTACCCAGGTGGTGTCGCACTGTACTGATTGTTTTAGCATGTCGCAAATTCCGATATGGCTTGTGCAACGGCCAGAGAGTGACAGCGGCGGGGGCCGGGCTGCAACCTTTTTTGACAGTTTATTAAATTTCAAAGTGCATGGGATTGGCACTCCAAAACATGCTAAATGTACAGTAACGCCAACTGCATCCGTGCCAAACATGATACGCGGACACATGCTGCATATTATGCAACACATGCCCTTACCAGCAGCAGCATGCACAACATCTGAAATATACAACCGAAGTAGACAGCAAGCCGTCCATGGAGACGTCATCAACGTCAATACATAATAATGGTAATAAGCCGGATAAACCGAAAAGTACCCATTGTACCCATCAAACAGTCAGCTGGGTTGCCCCATTGGGGTATTGACCCATGGGCGAAACTGTAGGGGTGTGCTACGCAACTGGCCGTGGTCCCGGCAGATGAAGCTGCCAGCTCAGTCCGCCAAGACTCACTGTAT